>NW_021914157.1:0-2470 GCF_006229205.1 Suricata suricatta | reverse complement strand
CTAAATTTATTCTATGAATATATAAATGGCCATTATTTTTCAGTGTTCTATATTTAGAGAAAAGGTGACTGAAAAATAAAGTCTGTGTATTGCTTCACAATATCTAGCTTCCAATAACATACATTGATAAAAAAAATCAGGCTAACCTGAAATAAACTTAATGTTATAATGTTATAATGTAATAATGTATTTCATTATTCCCAATAGTTTATTATAAAATATAGGCAGATTTCAGTTTCCAGGAGTTTCTGTTCTCAAAGTTATTCAAAACATATTTTGTATAGGTCACCTGTTAAATTACATTTGTATTAATCTTACCTGAAAATAATTGTTTTAATAGTATCAATTGAATACAAACTACTTTTTTTCTCAAAGCTGAGCATAATTTTATTTTTATAACTAAAAATATAATTTAGGAATCTACCATTTAACAGCTCAACCTAAACAAATACTCAAACAGCATGTCTATTACTATTAGAAGTTGCTTTTTCATGGTGTCTTTTGATGAAATGTCTTTTGCTTAATGGGGTCTTTTGATTAAAAGAAATATCAAATTTTTATGAAACTCAACTTACCACTTTTTAAGTTTTATGGTTGATCTTTTGACCTCCCTAAGAAATACTTCCTATCAAAACTTGAAAGATAATTCTTTTAAAAGAAAATTAGGTCTTCTTTTTTCAACATGATTTGGTTATTGTAAATCCTTTGTATTTATATATGAAGTTTGAAATTAACTTGTTAATTTCTATAAGAATTCTGGGATTTTGATCAAGATAGATTTGCAATTACCAATCATTTTAGAGACAATTGGAATCATAACAGTACAGAATCTTCTAATCTATGAGTATGGTACATCTCTACATTTTTAAAGGCTTTTACTTTATTTTAGTAAAATACGACAGTTTTCAGTGTAGTGGTCTGCATTCAGTAAAAGTTATTCCAAAATAATTGATGATTTTAAAATCTTATTGAAGGGCACGTGGGTGGCTCAGCCAGTTAAGCGTAGAATTTTGATTTTGGCTCAGGTCATGATCTGAGGCCATGCATTGCTCTCTGTGTTGACAGAATGGAGGCTGCTTGGGATTCTCTCTCACCCTCTCTGTACCCCTCCCCTGATCATGCACTCATGCTCTCTCTCTCCCACTATCTCTAAATATAAGCTTTTAAAAGAATAAAAAAAATCTTATTGAAAATAGCATTTTTAATAAAATACCATTTTTCAATTTTTTTGCTAGTTTGCTAGTTTATAGAAACAAAATTGCTATTTTCTTGAGTTTTGTAAATTCACTTATTACACTTACATAGACATACTGTCCGCATGTAAAATACTTTTATTTATTCCTTCTCTATCATTATACTTTTTATTTAATTTTCTTAGATTATTCTATTTATGCCCTCAAGTGTAATAATGAAAAAATGTTAAATGACACACTCTTGTCTAAGTTGCCAAATTAGAAGAAACCATTCAGTGTTTCAGCATCAATAATATTAGCTATAGATCATCTGTACTATCTTTTTTATTATTTTTTTAATGTTCTTTATTTATTTCTGAGAGACAGAGAGAGAGACAGTGGGAAAAGGGGAGGGTCAGAGAGAGAGGGAGATACAGAATCTGAAGAAGGCTCCAGGCTCTGAGCTAGCTGTCAGCACAGAGCCCGACGCGGGGCTCGAACCCACGAACTGTGAGATCATGACCTGAGCCGAAGTCAGACGCTTAACCCACTGAGCCACCCAGGTGTCCCATCTGTACTATCTTTATAACTTGACAAAGTTAACTTTTCCCATTTTATGAGAGGTACTCTGAAACTACAAATTAGGTTTGAATTTTGTCAATTTTTTCCCTGGATTTTTTGAGATGATTATTGTTTCTTTTTTCTGATAAAATAAAATATTAGTTCGCTTTTATGGGATATGAAACAACTTTCCATAATTGGGATAAAATCATGCCAAAGTTCATTAAACCTTTTGTATGCTTCATATTTTAACTTGCTAACACTTTCTTTAAAAATTCAGTTTCAAGGGGCATCTGGGTGGCCCATTCGATTCAGCAACCAACTTCTGCTCAGTCATGATCTTACAGTTCATGAGTTTGAGTCCTGCATCAGGCTCATTGCTGACAGTACAGAGCCTGTTTCAGATCCTCTGTTCCCCTCTCTCTCCCCCCCACCACCTCACTCTCTTTCTCAAAAATAAGTAAACTTTTAAAAAAATTCAGTTTTTATGTTCATGAATTACTTTATTTCTTCATAAAATAAATTTGAAAGTGTTCTATTTCCCTCTGTTTTCTAAAAGAATTTGTGTAATTGTTATGATTTCATTATTAAATGTTTGATAAAACTTACCAATTAAGCCCTTTGGGCCTTGAGGTCTCTTGGGAGAAAAGTTTTAATTTGAATTAAAGAAAAATAGATGTAGAGATGGCATTAGAAAGTATAATATTAAGTGAAATAAGTCAGTTGGAGAAAGACAA
>NW_021914156.1:0-1241 GCF_006229205.1 Suricata suricatta | reverse complement strand
TATTTATTATTTATTTATGTTTATCTTTTCTCCTGATGTCTCTATTGAAGTGCATATGATGTTTCACTACTTACTGGAAATGTATGCATTGTGGTTAATATTTTGTGTTTAAAAGAATTTTCAGATTTTGTGTTCAGATTTTGTGTTTAAAAGAATCACTTTGTGTTTAACAGAATATGTAGCCTTAATTTCTTTTCTTAGCAAAGATGTATTGACTCACTGAAATGTTTTTGTGTGTGTGTATCAATTACCCTCCCTTTTTAATTCTCCATACTTCCTGTTCCAAGCCCCTAATTTCTTGCTTAGTGAAATAGCCTCCTATTTGTCTCCCTACCAATCCAAGAATCCTCCATATTTGGAGTAAAATTCTAGGAAGAGATAGCCATTGTTATATGCTATTATTCTTAAAATAAAGTTCAAGTCTTTACATAACAAACCTTTTCAGAATCTCACTTTGCAGCACCCTTATGTTAATTTCATACACTTTTTTTTTTCTCACAGTCTTTAAACAAACTAAATCCCCAGGACAAATGACTTTGCATATTTTTTAAAAAATTTGTAAAAGAGAAAACCAAATTTTTACATTGCATTAATTACTTACAAAATAAACCTTTGTTTCTTAAAGTAGAATCTGACTTTTCAAAATATTATACCTATACTGGAAAAAATACCTATTACCAATAAACTCTTTTTTTTTAAGTTAAAATAAAACTCAGTGTCCCTAAGATTAAAGCATTTACCTACCACCACAAATATTCATGTTTGAGTAAATATTTACTAAGTATGAAATATATTCCCCCTTGGGGGCTGGATTTACTGACCGTGGATGATGGATGAACATTTATGTACTGCTTTGATTGACCCGTGATTTTCCCAGATTGAAGTCCAATGACCTTTGCTTCCTCCTCTGATGCTGGCCATCAGTGTCCTTAGGAATGAGAATGATTAGGTAGTTTATGATGTCTATCAACATTTCTTCTTTTATGGCTCAACATTCTAAACTATAATTTATTGAGTATAAGTTTCTCCAAGCTCTAGCTAAGTTTTATAATTCTGAGTTAGTTTCCCAATAGTTATTCCTTGAAGAGTCTCTTGCTCTTCACTTGATTGCCATATAAGCACTCCATGCTGAAAGACCTGTGTCTGCTTTTGAAAGGTGGAAAAATAATACTGTTATACTGACTTTCTCCTGACAGTTCAGGGACTCCTCAGATGATAACTAATCTGTCCTATAGTACGTG
>NW_021914155.1:0-1241 GCF_006229205.1 Suricata suricatta | reverse complement strand
TTTTTTCCTTTTTTGGCTTTACTCTTTATTTATTTATGTTTAATTAATTGCCCAAGGTCACAGAGCTCATAGGTTACAGTGGAAAGGCAGAAATACACACAGGTATGTACCTACCACTCCTTGAATTGCCTGTCATGCCTTCAGGTCCCCAAACTTCGTCCTATGTGGGTGGAAACTATTCTAAAATAAATGATGTGCTTCCTTGCCTCCCTGAGCCAAGAAAATAATTGGGCTTTTTTTTTTAATGAGTAAAGTTTCCTGTGCACATGCACTGATTTGGTTATAGAGAGTGCACCACAGAGGCTCCCGTTAAATCAGCTTTGTTTCCCTCTACGGTGTCAGGCTGTCACCCATCGTGTCTCACGGTGTCTGCCACTAACAGGCTCTTTGATGATTCACTCTCGGATCTACGACAGACCAAAATTCAGCTCACAGGGATTTTTTTGGTAATTATGTGTTAAAAAAAAGCATTATAATAAGAAAGTGATAACAGTTAAGATTCATCTGACATTGACTCTTGCACTTTACATTTATTAGTTCCTTTAACCTCAAAACAACTACTGGTCCGTCATCACCACAGGTACTGTCATCATCACAGTCACCACTGCCTTCATCACCTCCATCATCACCATCATCACCGTCACCATTATCGTCATCATCGCCACCAATATCACCGTCAGTATCATCGCCACCAGCTTTACCATCAAGATCAGCAGCATCATAGCCATCGTCACTGTAATAGCCCACTGTTGCCATTGTTAGCATCACAATCATCACCATCACTATCATCACTGCCATCCTCACCATCATCATCATCCTCATCATCACCATCGTCATTGTCACCACCCCCACACCACCATCATCAGCATCACCATCACTATCATCATTATCATCATCATCATCCCCATATTACTAATGAGTAAACTGAAGTCTGGGGAGGTGAGGTGGCTCATTCAGGGAGGCTATTAAGGGCTGAACTGTGCTCCCACAAAATCCATTCTAATTCTCACACCTCGGAATGTATCTGTATTTGGTTGTAGCGCCTTTAAAGAGGTGATTGGCATTAAATGATGTTGTAATCCTAATCTTAATCCTACTCGACTATCCCTATGAGAAGAGCAAATTTGGACACAAAAGAGAGACCAAGAACCCATGTGCTCAGAGAAAAGACCACGCAGACATAGCAGGAAGGTGACCGTCAGCGAGCCATGAAGACAAGTCTCAGGAGAAGCCAACTGTGC
>NW_021914154.1:0-1241 GCF_006229205.1 Suricata suricatta | reverse complement strand
GCGGCAAGGTCGGGGACACCCGAGTCTCAGAGAAGGCGGACTCAGGTGGGCGTCAGGCCCTGGGGCCGGGGCCGCGCCATCACGGGAGAGCAGGGCCAGGTGGGCAGGCCAAGAACATCACGAGAACAGTGAGCCTCAACAGACAGTGTTCCTCAAGGACGAGCCGGTGGCCACACAGACACCACCGTGGTGAGCACCGCGGGGGCTGGGTGCTGTGAAGGGGTGAGGACGGTCAGCGCCCGGAACGCCGTCCACGCTTCACAAGGACCACCAGCCGTCCTAGACAGCAGTGTGGGTGAAATCAACTTGCCCGAATCAAGAACAACATGAACAGGAAAATACCGAAGCCAACGCTGCTGCTTCGGGGGGACCAGGACGGGGCAGCGGCCCAGCCTGTGCGCCGCTGGGGCAGGAAGCCCCCCGACGTGGCCCCGAGGCCCCAGCTCTGGGCCCTGGGCAGAGGTGGTCCCGTAACCTCATGGAGGGACCCGATGGCAAACGGCCCCCTTCAGGTCCAGCCCCTGCGTCCCGGAGCGCCGTTCCGCCCTTGACCTTTGCCCGCCCCCAGCCCAGTGCCTGCCGCCGGGGGCCCCACTCACCGCGCTCCATCATCTCCAGCAGGCCCTTCTTGATGAGCTCCTCCCGACCTTGCCTGCCGGCCATCTTCTTCTCCAGCGCTGCACAACACACAAACAGGCCGGTGAGTCACGGGCAGGACCTCGGGGCGGGGGCGCCGTCGGGGGAGTCCACGCTTTCCTGCTGCGCAGCTGGCTGCGTGCCGTGTGGACGCACAGCGCACGGTGCAGGGGAGTGCACTGAGCGCTTTGTTCGAGGCAATGATTTCTGGGATTGGACTGCAAAGCAACGCCTCAGCGAACGCTTCCTCCCGCTGACTCCCGCAGGTTCCTGCCCTCCGCCAGAGGCTCTGCAGCCCACCAGCCCCGGACTGCATCCCCTCTGGGGGGCACGTTCCTGCGGGTCCTGTTCTCTCTCCTTCCAAACACCCTGTTGGCTCTTGAGCTCCGGCCAGAATGCGGTCCTCTGTGACCCCCACCTCCCCAGATTCCTCCGAGGAAACCCCAGGTCTAAAGCTTTCAGAGAAGTTGCCAAACAGGAGGTGGGGGATGGGCCCCACCCCTGCCGCCAGGGTGCCGGCTCTCTCTCACCCCTACGTGCGAGGCAGGGGGCCCCCTCTGCTTGCCGGTCCCCTTCATCTGTCCAGAAAACCGTCTGCCTACAGT
>NW_021914153.1:0-1241 GCF_006229205.1 Suricata suricatta | reverse complement strand
TGACTAGTTTATGCCTTACACAGATGTCAGTTGCATCATCTGTGAGTTTTCTTTCCACTTCTGGTGTCAGGCCTGGCTGAATTGATCGGTGTCAGGTTCAGCGCACGTAGGGTGGGGAGGGAAAAGAGGGAGAAGGTGGGTGTGATATTGCATAGCTGTTTTTGCCACATCCTGGGATATAGATCCTCTGACTTTTTCTGTGCCATAGTTCCTTTTGGAAGTTTGGTGAGGCCAGTGGGTCCTGTCTCAGAATAATATCTTAAAACACATTAAACAAAATGTATACAATTAAAAAGGAAGCCAGCTACACTGAAATGTAGTCATCAGGGGCGCCTGGGTGGCTCAGTTGGTTAAGCCTCTGACTCTCGATTTCAGCTCAGGTCATGATCTCATGGTTCATGAAGTCGAGCCCTGCATTGGGCTCTGTGCTGACAAGTGGAGCCTGCCTGGGAGTCTCTCTCTCTGTCTCTCTCTCTCTCTGCCCCTCTGCTGCTTGCACTCTGTCTCTTTCTCTCTCAAAAGAAATGTAGGGGCACCTGGGTAGCTCAGTCAGTTAAGCGTCCGACTTTGGCTCAGGTCATGATCTCAGCAATCATGGGTTCGAGCCCTGCGTCGGGCTCTGTGCTGCCAGCTCAGAGCCTGGAGTCTGCTTTGGATTCTGTGTTTTCCTTTCTTTTTTCCCCTCCGGCACTCACACTCTCTCTCTCAAAAATGAAAAAAATGTGAAAAAATACTGTAGTGACCAAAGCATTAAGGCAGTTTGTGATCAAGAGTATGCACTTTTTTATTAATGCATTAAACAGCCTGCTGTACAGGCGGATCCATCAAGTACATCCTTGTGAAGTCGTGATGGATACATATTCTGAGATGTGCACCACAAACTGTAATGGGACTTGAAAACACCTGTGGCTTCTATTTGTGACCAAGTCATAGGAACGGTTACATTCTCCTGTCGTTTGTTGCTGACATTGATAATGGAAGGAAACGCTGAGTTTCAAATAGAGGTTAGTGAAAAGAGGGATGTCATTATTTTTCTTCATCCCAGTTCATGGACCATTGAATTGCACTCAAGGACCCCAGATTCAGAACCCCCGTTTCCAGGATCCACAGTTGCTTTGTGGCCTCTGCTAAAGCTCCTGTTTGCTACGCCAGTGGTGACCCTTTGCACTACTGTCTGCCTCATGGGAGACACCTGGCAAACGTTAGTTGAAGGAAAGCATTTTGCCAGCGTTGCACCTGCC
>NW_021914152.1:0-1242 GCF_006229205.1 Suricata suricatta | reverse complement strand
GCTGACCTGCGCCTGCGCCTCTCGGCTGGACACACCCGGTACTGCCGCTCTGGGGGTTACGCGGAGGAACGCTCACAGGGTGGCCAGCATCCCCCTTCCCGGCGCCCACCACCCTGCCATTCGCCGTGTTCAAAACGGGGGCCGGCTCCGTGTCGCGCTCGGGAGCTCTCGGGACACGCTGCCACGGAGCGGGGGCGGGAGAGTCGCTGCTGTGGTCTAGTGCGCGCGCGGGAAGCCGTGCACGCGCGCGGAAACTGCACGCGCGGGAAGCCGTGTATTCGCGTCGGAGCGCAGGATCGCAGGATCGCAAAGGAGCACAGAATGCCGTGAGCCCCCCGGGTCTCCGGGGTGTGGAGCCGCGTGGAAGAGGGCAGGGAAGACTCCAGCTGAAGCCATGGGCCGGGGCTTCCTGGGTGTGACGCCCACAGACGCCTCCGAACCCGCAGACCCGCCACAGGCCGTGGGGCCTCTGCATGTGGCCGTTCCTCTGGGCTCCGCTCTCTGGAGGCCATGGGGGCCTCGTGCCTCTCCAGGACCCCTGTGGCCTGCCCGACAGTTTCCTGAGACGCCGCGGAGTCTGAATGCTCAGTGCCTGCCAGACCTCTTCACCTGGTCTTGTTTCTGGCGGTCAGGTTGGCTTCCACCCATATTAAAAACAGACCTGCCTGGGGGCGCCGGGGGCTGAGTCAGGTCATGATCAAGGTTCAGGAGTTCAAGCCCCTCCTCCGGCTCTGTGCTGACAGCTCAGAGCCTGGAGCCTGCTTCCGATTCTGTGTCTCCCTCTCTCTCTGACCCTCCCCTACTCACACTGTCTTTCTCTCAAAAATAAACATTAAAAAAAACACAGACCCACATGTAGGGCCACCGCCTTCAGCTGGGCAAGGACAGGAACCTGCAGACACATGGGGACAGGACAGGGCTCGGGCTCAGCTGAGTCTGGGTGCCTGGGCATTGCAGCGTGCCTGTAGGAGGCCCTGAGGAGGAGGGGCCCGGCCCTTGGCAACCACGCCGTCTCCATCAGTGAGACTGCTGGCTTCTTACCTGGGGGTCTGCTGAGAGCTCCTTCTATTCAGATGCTGGGTCGGCACCCCACACGGGGCAAGGGGGGTCCTCCCTTGGATGGGGGCCGAGAGGGACTACCAGGGCTGCCGCAGGGCTCCTCCCTCCCCCAGGGCTCAGGGCGGGCAGCGGTGAGCACACCTGTCAGGCAGCCCTCACCCCCTGGCCTGCAGGCACCACCCC
>NW_021914151.1:0-1242 GCF_006229205.1 Suricata suricatta | reverse complement strand
GGCCTTGCACCTGGGCTCCCACATTCTTATCCATCCTCATAACTGAAGTCAGCACAAGGGCGGATATTTGCAGAATGTGGACCTGGGGAAGGGACCATGTTCTGTCGCTCTCTTCTGTTTTTTGTCTCCAATTTAAGCTCCTTTTCTCCGGGCCAGACTTAAATGGAACTCTTGTGTTTTTAACCCCTTCATTATCTATGTCTTGGGTCTGTAAGATCATAAGAAGAGCCTTTTGGCAAACATCTACAGTGCTTTGATCTATGCAGGAACAGGAAAATGTTTTTTCTCATGGGGTAACTGTGTGGGGAATATTGGTCTGATTTGGAATGCTGTAAGGCCTAGTTAATGACAACAGCCTTATTTTCAACATGAGCAATAGTAGCAGAAGGAGATACCAGTTTCGCCTCTCATGGCAGGAGCTGTGAAATGCCTGCCATTTCCTCGCTGTGACTGTGTCATCCAGCAAGGCCGATGTGGCTCCCAGCAACCTGCCTCCAAAAACTACGTCTTCCCTGGCCGGGGAGTCTGGGAAGTCTACAAGGACCCTTACCCAAGGGGTAGTTTTTAAGTCTTTTGGGAATCTGTGAATATATTGAACTATTACTATTGTTAAGTTGACAGAACTTTTACACCTTTGGCATTCTCTAATTCTTAACTTTAATCTCAAAGGAAGATTTTTATTTCTGTCTTTAAAATGAATAATTCCTCCTATAAGTTTGCCATTTCAGCGACCTTACAAAGATATGCATCTTCCCCTAATTTTATATCTTCATTCACTTTCTCGTGCTATCATTTGTCAGTGTCTCCAAATGTTCACAGGCTTTATATAAACTTTTAAAAAGAGAAGGAACAAAAAAAAAATCTTGCTTAGCTCCTTTTCTCCTCTTAGCTTTGAAGTAATTTTTCCTTATTTCATTATTAAAATGACAAAACAAATGGTCTGCAGCTACAGCTTCGAGGTCATTACTACCAATGATTTAATTTTTAATGTGCTGAAATGTGTTCTTTTTCCTTTACTTTATTCAAAATCACCTTCCAAAGACCTTTAGCCATTTACATCCTACCTTAAAAAAAATTTTAAAGCCTGAGTTTTTTTCTTTATTCTCAATCACTTCTTATTAGTACTTTCATTTCTTTTTCTTTTGTAAATTTTTTTATGTTTACTTATTTTTGAGAAAAAGAGAGCAGGGGAGAAGCAGAGAGAGAGGGAGACACAGAATCCAAAGCAAGCTCCAGGCTCTG
>NW_021914150.1:0-1242 GCF_006229205.1 Suricata suricatta | reverse complement strand
ATTTGCAGCCAGATTTTTAGATTACTGCCAGACAAATGTAGTCAATTTAATTAGTTAGGCACATTAAAATGAAAATTATTTTTTAGGGGCTGTTAAAATTTGAAGGATGCTAACACGTTCTTCTAATGCACTTTAATTATTATTACAAATGTCATTTAATTATTAGCTTTGTGCTAATTGTTAGTTTGGAGAATGATGTGCATGTTCAAAGCCATAGGAGAAATTATTTGGGCTGCAGCTAAATCTCTTTATTTACTTGCATTTTCTTTCATCACACATGGTTTCTTGGTTCCTCTTTTATATTTTACAATCCTGTACAATTTGATTTGAAATAATCCCATAAACTAGGGAGATTTTTGGGGGGCAGACTCCTGCTCAGTCCATGTATCATTACCTTTACTTCTTGGTGCTTGGTCAAAGGACAGGAAAGAAGGGGGCATTCTTATTTATTGCATTCTGATATCCTTTGTGTTGCCATATTGTTATTTAATATTTGACACATTCATGTTTTATCTTACTTAGGCATTTTCTCAGAAGTTGCACTGTCAAATCCATGAGGGCTGGGGCGAGGTCCTGTTAATTCTATAGAATCAGAAGCTGCATTAGGATTGCCCAAGATGACTTTTAAGACATTTAGAGTCTAGGGTCCCAGATCAGAGTTTCTGATTTCGAAGCTGTAAGGAGAGTCCAAGGAATCTTTTTTTTTTTTTAATTCATCCAGATAATTTTTATGGACAGTTAGATTTAAAAATTCATGGCCTACAGCAGGGAACACTGCTTTGCATTTAGTAAGTGCTCAAAATGTTTCTTCATTTTGAATCACTCAGGATTGTGACATGACCTCGGTCCAGCCTGCTCATTTCATTTTTCTCCTCTTTTTTTGGTGCTTTACCTGACAGAACTCAATTCAGATGCATTGTCTTTTGTTTCATTGTGCATAATCATAACCAAATGGCCAAGACTTTCCAAAGTACGTGATGAATCTGATAGTGCCTTCTAAAATTGTATTAGTCCTTTGTGGTAGAAGACGACCCTGGTGACCACGTCACCAGCTGGGACAACTGGATATGGCTGAGAAGACTAATGTGTGACAAATGGCTGTTCTGTGTTGTGTACATTAAAACCCTGTCCTTCAGATCGGGGCTGCTGCTATTTTCAGAGTCTTTTGGGGCTTTAAACATATTCTAAATGATGTATTTGTTCCAGAAAGCCGCCCTATCTCTGATGACTCTGTCTGCTGTT
>NW_021914149.1:0-1242 GCF_006229205.1 Suricata suricatta | reverse complement strand
GGTTCAGTCGGTTAAGCCTCCGACTTTGGCTCAGGTCAGATCTCACGTTAGTGGGTTCGAGCCCCGCATCAGGCTCTGTGCTGACAGCTAGCTCAGAGCCTAGAGTCTGCTTTCGGTTCTGTGTCTCCTTCTCTCTCTTCCCTTCCCCCTCTCATGCTCTGTCTCTCTCTGTATCAAAAATAAATAAAACATTAAAAAAATTTAAAAAGAATTCTTTCTTGACCATCAGCTCCAAACCCCACGTACCCCACAATCACCCCAAACCCTCATCAGTGCCAGGAAGTTCACCTATATGTCTAACCACAATCTTTCCAAGTATGGAGGCTTTTGCCCCCAGAGAAGAAATAACCAAAGTAATTTGATCAGCAGAAGAGAAACGATCCATGCCTCACCCAGTTCATGGCAGACTTCTCCATTTTAAAGATGCTAGCATTTATTATCATTGATTATTTGGCTTTTAATTTGACATTTAATATAGCTCCTTGTCTCTGAGGCATTCAAGACCTACAGACATTTCCTTTTCGTGCCAAGTTAACATTTTGCCTTTCTTCCTGGCCCATCATTCTTAATCTCCTTTAAACACTGCCTCAAAGCCAACAGCTGTCTCAAGCCTTTCTGCCTAAAGTATTTCTGGTAATGATCTCGCAGGTTGCCAGTATATTTGAACTTCGATCCTCAATGACATCAGTCTCAGTGAGCCCTGCAATCCTTGGGGCCAGAAGCCTCAGCTCTGTATACATTCTGCAAGGCGTCTTGTGAACTTACAGCCCTCAATAAATGACACACTGGGACCATGGGGGTCGCTTTCCCTCTCCACCTTTGGAACTTTGATCATCCCTATTTCATGGAGATCTCTTAAGTAGGTCCATTAATATTGCGGTAAGCAGTCTAAGTGCAGATCAGCTTCTGCACAGCATGATTTGCCAACTGATCTATTTCACAAAGGCACCAAAGGGATCTAATTTATAACACCTTTAAGGAGGATGTGATTTGTTGTTTTTGTGCAGAAGCTGGGAAAGCCCTCTGTGGATCACCTTCTATACTAGAGCAACATTTACCTGGGCTGTGCCAAGCACTGTGCCCCCACGGCTCCAGGGCCTGGGAGGCAGAATGACCTTAGGGGAGTACAGTGAAAATCCTGGACAGCAGGAAGAAAGCCCACTCACACCTTGATCTTGACCAGGGTGTAGCCGAGGCAGATAGGCCCCTGGTCAGTGGTGAAGACAGAAGGTGGGGATCTAA
>NW_021914148.1:0-1242 GCF_006229205.1 Suricata suricatta | reverse complement strand
CTGAATAATGCATCTCACAGGGCATTAAGGACACACCCCAGTCATTGTCAAGTGAGTTAATTAGCCCCCAGCCAGGAGACACTCCTTACTATTTTGTATTATTAAACTGTTGCCAGGCTACTAGAGTACTTCTATGTTGAGAATTTTCTTTCCTTACTTGCACAGAACCTGTAGTCCAGCCTGATAGAGCACCGAGTCTGATTTTGAACAAAACAACAAATTACTTCTTCCCAGGACTTTTCTGAGAGGTTGAATTAGCAAGCTACTCTACTAGAAATAAGAATTCCGTTACTCCTCACTGCCTAAAGATATTTTATTTGGAATGTTTGCCTGACTACCCCCTCAGTTAACAAAGCCTTGAGTCATGAAGGAGTCAGTTGCTTTGACACAACGTAGGTCCCTACACAGCAGTCGTTGAGAGAAAGGGGACAAGGAAAAATGGCTGGATCTCTGGGCCAAGGGAGCAGAGAGGAATAATAAATCATATCCTTATTATCTCCAACCTACAATGGTGACCCCATTGTCAAAATAGCCTCCAAATCAGAGTAGGTATCTAGTCTTATCTGACTCAGTTAGCATTAACAAGGTTTCGGGGAAAACTCAGGACCCACGAAATCGCCACTTGTAAAAGTAGGCCATGCCTCTGTCTGCCCCCCACCATGCTGAGCGCCTGTAGGAGAAACTCAAAACATATTTTTTACTGCAAGGCAGACGGTGGGCATCTGATCAACATCCTCTGAACTGATGTGCCCTTTTCCTGGAGTAGACTGAGTTAACACCTCCATGGTTTAGCCTCAGCAATTATCTCCCAGAGTCATTTATTGCTGCGATGCTGGCCTTACTCGACAGCAGGTGCTCGATGGAAAAAAACACACATCCAACGTGGAGGCACGATAATAATTTTACTGCCATTTACGGAGCACTTCCTGTGTCCTATGATCTATATTAGTCACACATTATACTCTTTAGCCCCGCCCTCATCAAATAACGATATAGACATTCACACCCGTTTTAAAGTAATAGAGGTTCAGAAAGTTTTGGTAAGTGGGTGGGTAAGTAGCAGACCTGGAGCTGCTGGCTCTCCATTCAAAGCTATAAACCCTAGACTTAAATCACTACCTGATCCTTAGTTGATGGAATTTTTAAGGCACACATTTTTTGAAATACGTGCCTTCCATGAAAAAGAAAGAGTCTCATAACCTGGACAGAATCCTGGCTCAGAGCCGTGGAGGTAAGACCCAG
>NW_021914147.1:0-1242 GCF_006229205.1 Suricata suricatta | reverse complement strand
GCTGACCTGCGCCTGCGCCTCTCGGCTGGACACACCCGGTACTGCCGCTCTGGGGGTTACGCGGAGGAACGCTCACAGGGTGGCCAGCATCCCCCTTCCCGGCGCCCACCACCCTGCCATTCGCCGTGTTCAAAACGGGGGCCGGCTCCGTGTCGCGCTCGGGAGCTCTCGGAGCACGCTGCCACGGAGCGGGGGCGGGAGAGTCGCTGCTGTGGTCTAGTGCGCGCGCGGGAAGCCGTGCACGCGCGCGGAAACTGCACGCGCGGGAAGCCGTGTATTCGCGTCGGAGCGCAGGATCGCAGGATCGCAAAGGAGCACAGAATGCCGTGAGCCCCCCGGGTCTCCGGGGTGTGGAGCCGCGTGGAAGAGGGCAGGGAAGACTCCGGCTGAAGCCATGGGCCGGGGCTTCCTGGGTGTGACGCCCACAGACGCCTCCGAACCCGCAGACCCGCCACAGGCCGTGGGGCCTCTGCATGTGGCCGTTCCTCTGGGCTCCGCTCTCTGGAGGCCATGGGGGCCTCGTGCCTCTCCAGGACCCCTGTGGCCTGCCCGACAGTTTCCTGAGACGCCGCGGAGTCTGAATGCTCAGTGCCTGCCAGACCTCTTCACCTGGTCTTGTTTCTGGCGGTCAGGTTGGCTTCCACCCATATTAAAAACAGACCTGCCTGGGGGCGCCGGGGGCTCAGTCAGGTCATGATCAAGGTTCAGGAGTTCAAGCCCCTCCTCCGGCTCTGTGCTGACAGCTCAGAGCCTGGAGCCTGCTTCCGATTCTGTGTCTCCCTCTCTCTCTGACCCTCCCCTACTCACACTGTCTTTCTCTCAAAAATAAACATTAAAAAAAACACAGACCCACATGTAGGGCCACCGCCTTCAGCTGGGCAAGGACAGGAACCTGCAGACACATGGGGACAGGACAGGGCTCGGGCTCAGCTGAGTCTGGGTGCCTGGGCATTGCAGCGTGCCTGTAGGAGGCCCTGAGGAGGAGGGGCCCGGCTCTTGGCAACCACGCCGTCTCCATCAGTGAGACTGCTGGCTTCTTACCTGGGGGCCTGCTGAGAGCTCCTTCTATTCAGATGCTGGGTCGGCACCCCACACGGGGCAAGGGGGGTCCTCCCTTGGATGGGGGCCGAGAGGGACTACCAGGGCTGCCGCAGGGCTCCTCCCTCCCCCAGGGCTCAGGGCGGGCAGCGGTGAGCACACCTGTCAGGCAGCCCTCACCCCCTGGCCTGCAGGCACCACCCC
>NW_021914146.1:0-2471 GCF_006229205.1 Suricata suricatta | reverse complement strand
TAAATATTGCATAATTGGATGTAGACAGAATAGATAAAATATGGGACCCAGTAATGGGTAATTCAGATTTTGATTAATGGTGTCATGAGAATATCAGACCATGTGGTCTGTGGTCTCCTATGAATTCAAACTAAAACAGTCATTATTCTTTGCATTTATAGAGTTGGAAGTAATGTTTATGGTAAACAGTACTCTCATATCAAGCAATGATAAAGATAAAATATGTTATTTTTCATTTTTATTTTTGAGAGAGAGAGAGAAACAGCATGAGCAGGGAAGGGTCAGAGAGAGGTGGAGACACAGAATACTAAAACAGCCTCCAGGCTCTGAACTAGCTGTCAGCACAGAGCCCGATGCAGGACTTGAACCCACGAACCTTGAGATCATGACCTGAGCCAAACTTGGGACGCTCAACCGACTGAGCCACGCAGGCGCCCTGGTAGGGATAAAATTAAACCTAAAAGACTATCTGGAGATACTGTCTCATTCTTACACCGTATCAGCCAGGAAAACCCTGACCTTTGAGAAGTGGATATATTCAATGATATTCAACTGAATTTGATTTTCTTTGCTTTCTTTTTTTCTCTTCTTCTTAAACTGAGATACATTTAATAATAGGGGGTACAAAACTGAATGATAAAATTCCACTTGGAAAGCGTACTTCTGTCCATTAAAGTCAGTGCTTCATGAATGAAAAAAAAAGAAAAATGAAAAAATCTCCTTGGCATTGGTCTTGACAATGAGTTTTTTAATATGATACCAAAAATGTAAGCAACAAAAGCAAAAGCAAACGTAAACAACTGGGACTATGCCAAATTAAAAAGCTTCTGCGTAGCAAAAGATCACCAAAATGAGAAGGCAACCTATGGCATGGGAGAAAATATTTGCAAAACATATATCTGATAAGGAGTTAGTATCCCAAATATATAAACACGTATGCAATAATAGCAAACAAACAATCCAATTAAAAACAGGCAGAGGAAGGGTATCTGGGTAGCTCAGTCGGTTTTGCCCTCCCCTGGCAGTCCCCACCAGGTTACTGGTACAGAAGTTGCTCTGCAAGGTGCCTGACCATTGGCACTGCTTTGGGGAGGAGACACTGGGCACATTGGGCCCCCCTGGTGCCACCTGGGCCTCAGAGGAAGCCTTGGGTTTCTCCACAGGTGGACTTGGGGGGCCCAAGTTGAGGAGCAGGCCATCCTCCCCAGGCCCCGGGCCTGCCCTTCTTTGGCAGCACCCCGAGGCAGGGGCCTCCTAAGAGGCGGAGAAGCTCTTGGCCATGGCACTGAGGTCAGAGATGAACTGGACAAAGAGTTTAATCCTTGTGGAGGAGATGGGAACCTAGGCTGTGTCACAGTAGAAATCTGTCTCTTGGTGGCATTGTTTGCTGCTCACTGAACAAGCTGACCAAGGAAGCAGCAGTAGGTGTCAGGCTCTAGGTCAAACTTTCCCAGTGTCAGCGAGATCCCCTCACTCGCAGTGACTCATCACAGGTGTGATTTTACATTTTTTGTTTGAATGTAAGGAGTTCTGTGTCTGGTTTTGCTCCCCACCAGAGCAGGCTCAGTACCTGGGACATGCTGGCTGCAGGCTGGAGGACGCCAAAGGCAGCCAGGTCGGTACCTGGTTTGGAGGCACAATGATGCCCCAATGTGACAATTTCTGCCTTTGAAGTTTGGTGTTGAAATAATCTGCATTTGATATGATTGTTGATATGCTTTCGTTTAAAATAATGTAGTATTTGTTTCTTATTACTCATATTTTTTTCTTTGTTTCTGTTTTCTTTTTTGTGTGTGTTTTCTTTGAGATTAAATCCCTTTGATTCCATTTGTCCACCTGTTTGGTATAAACTTGTGTTATGTTATTTTTGGATTTCTGTTTTCAAAAATTATTTTAAGTGTTTTATTATTTTTGAGAGAATGTATGAGTGGGAGTGGGGAGGGGCCTAGAGAGAGGGGAACATAAGATCAGTACAGGTGAGCTCTGTGCTGACAACAGCAAGCCCAATCTGGGCTCAAACTCACAAATTGTGAGATCATGACCTGAGCTGAAGTCCTATGCTCACCAGCTGAGCCTCCCAGGCGTCCTTGGTTTCTTTAGAGTATATATGTCAAACATACCACAATCTACCTTCATTTGATAATATATCACTTCATATATAGAATTTAGAGCCATACAAGTGTGACTTTTATGTCATACTTCTTCTAAGCCTCTACCCTCATACATTAACTTTTACATATGAAATCCACGAAATAGTGGAGAAATTGCAAGTCTTGTGCATTACTGGTAGGATTGTAAAATGGTGCAGCCATTGTGGAAAACAGTATAGAGATTCCCTAAAATATTAAACATGAAATTACCATATGATCCAACAATTCCACTTCTCAGTATATACCTAAAAATATTGAAAGCAGTAGATTGAACCAATATTTGTACACCAATACTCATAGCAGTGTTATTCACTATGACCA
>NW_021914145.1:0-1242 GCF_006229205.1 Suricata suricatta | reverse complement strand
TGTATTTGGAAACAGTTCTTTTGGAACAACTCTTCCAACTAAGATGAAATGCAAAATCCAAAACTTCACCCTGTTTAAAAAACTCTATGTTATCTTACTGCTGACATTTCTCCACCTTCATCTCAACCACTCCTCCTGTTGACCACCAACCTTCTGACATGCTGGACCTCCTGAAATTTAGGTGACCATCTGCCTCGAACCCTCTTCCCGTACTCACTATCCAACTAACTACTCCACCTATAGATGTCATTTCACCAAAGTGGTCTTCCCTTTGCATTCCTTACCCCTCTCCATCAAAATTATCCCACTCCATACTCTCTCGATTGCACCTGTACTCATTGCCATTTCTAATTCAGTATTTAACTGTGTTTTTATTTCATTACTGCTTGGTTCCCTAACTTGTCCCATTAGATTGTAGAACTCTGCTTTGCTTACTCTTGGATTCTTAGGGCACCACATACTCCTGCCGTGTAAGGACTTGCATTAAGTTTCCATCCAATTCTCCTTTAAATAAACTTTTCTTCCTATGATAGCTTATTTCTACATAATGTTCACCAGGACAGGTAATAGAAAACAAATTAAGTTAGTACTTGTCAAAATAAATGTCATAGTGAAAAACCTCTGACATATCCTGTGGCTTCTTTTATCTGAGCCAAACATGAAGTGAGCAAGAACACATTTATCATGCCTACACAATCAAAAACTAAAATTACTTAAGCAAACACTTGCATTAATTATACACCATGTAAAGTAATCTTCATGCAGCCATTTTCTCTCTCAAAAAATATGTGTTATTTCAAACTACCTAACTGAACTGATATATCTAAAATTAGAATGTCATGTATAAGACCCCAGTCATTTCTTTCTGGGTGCCAAATCTTCAGGATTCAATTTAAACCAGAAAAAAGCACCCCACTTTGTTTTTAAAACTTTAGCTTTAAAATGAAATAATAGGTATCTTACAGTGTAAAAATTTAAAAAATAAGGTTTAGTCTACAGTTGAACCTTATCTCAAAGAGCAGTGCACATTATTCAAATAAACATTAGAAGAGATTTGAAACATTTGCTTCATGATCTACCAATCCTTCTTCTTACTCCCAAACTGTACCCATTGAAGAAACTTTTATTAATGCTAACTATAGATGCTGGCAAGGGTGTGGAGAGATGGCCGCCCTCCTACACTGTTGGTGGCAATGTAAACTGGTGCAGCAACTCTGGAAAACAGTGTGGAGGTTCCTCAAA
>NW_021914144.1:0-1242 GCF_006229205.1 Suricata suricatta | reverse complement strand
AGTAAAGTTCCAGGATAAAAATTACCATATAAAAATGCCACAAAATGATATTTTTTTCTACTCACTGTCAGCACATTTTCTGAACAAGAAATAGAGAAATGGATCCATTTACAATAGCATCAAAAACAATAAAATACTTAGGAGCAAATTTAATAAAGGAGATGAAAGATCTCTACTCTTAAAACTACAAGACGCTAATCAAAGTGACCAATTAAGATCCAATTAAACGGAATAGCATCTTAGGTTCATGAATTGGAAGAATTAATATTGTTAGCAAGTCAATACTACCAAAAACCATATATAGATTTGATGAAATCTAGATTTATAGAAGTAGAAAAATACTCCTGAAGTTCATATGGAACCACAAGATATCCTGAACAGCCAAATAAATACTTAAAAAAAAAACAACAACAAAAAAAGGAAGCATTATACTTCCTGATTTCAAGTCATACCATAAAGCCATAGTTATAAAGACAATATAGTATTAGCATAAAAACAGACAAATTGACCAATAAACAAGAACTGAAAGCTTAGAAATAAACCCATGCGTGTATAATCAACTAATATTTGACAAGGTAGCCAAGTATGCTCAATGGAAAAAAGACGGTATCTTCAATAAATGTTGCTGAAATAATTGGATATTCATGTAAATAATAAAATATGTAAAATAATAAAACTGGACACATATCTTAGACCTAAAAATTAACTCAAAATGAATTATAAACTTAAATGTAAGATCTGAAACCATGAAAGACGTAGAAGAAAGCATAGGAATCAACTTCCTCAGTTGGGTCTTGGTAATGATTTTTTGGCTATGACACAAGCAACAAAATAAATAAATAAAATATAATACAAAATAAAATAAGTGGGACCATATCAAACAAAAAAAGCAAAAGAAACCATGGACAAATTCAAACAACAACCTACAGAATGTGAAAAAAAATATTTACAAACCACATATCTGATAAAAGATTAGTAACCAAAATATATAAAGAACTCATAAAACTCAATAGACAAAAAATAACCTATTTTAAAAAATGGGCAAGGGGCCTGAATAGACATTTCTTCAAAGAAGATATCTTGAAAGCCAACTGTACACGAAAGTACATGAAAAACTGCTCAATGTTACCAGCCATTATGGAAATGAAAATTAAAACCAGATGAGGTAGTACAGAAATCAGTTGCATTCCTATACACCAAAAATGAAGCAGCCGAAAGAGAAATTAAGAAACTGATCCCATT
>NW_021914143.1:0-1242 GCF_006229205.1 Suricata suricatta | reverse complement strand
CTGTCACCTCAGATCAGACTCCTCAGTGTCTGATTCCTTTCAGTTATTTTAAAGATTAAAAAAAATTCACAGAATGTATGATAATTTCAATAATGAAGTGTTTGAGTCTGTCCATTGTTTCTGGCTTTTCCTGCTCACTGTCACGTTGTCCTGTTCCCTTGCATGTTGGTGGTCTTGTACGACCGATTACTCAAGTGTAAGGGTGCAGCTTCCTTGTAATACTTGGGCTGCAAATCCGGAGAAAGGATAGCTCTTCCTCTGAGGATCCCGATGGAAAGAGGGTACGGCGGTGCTCCTCAGGCTTCCTGACAGGTGGGCATCGGCTGCCTTAGTTGCTGTGTTCTAAGAAGCCACTCAAACCCCAGTTCTGCTCACAGCTCTCTGTTCCTTTGGCCAAATGTCCTCAGGGCCAAAGCAGTTTGGGGAACCTTTTTTTTTTTACCTCTTTTGGGTGGATACCCACCTGTTACTACATTTTGGCTTGGTAATTTTCATACAAATTATCATTCATCTGAATGTCACACCTTACGCACCGAGTGCTGATTTTCAGCTGTCCTCAGTGGAAAAGCCAGTTAAGTGCCGCGTCCCACATCCTGGCGGGGGGAGTGGTTCCACCCAGCACAGACAGCACTCAGTGGGAACGAGACCCGTTACGGATGAGTGCAAGGGAACCTCCACACGGCAGAGGCCACAGTCGGCTGGCTAGAGCCAGGCCAGGTGCAGAGAGTGGGGAGACCCAGATGCTACATGTGGGAGCCAGGGCAGGGACGGGGGTAACAGCCAGGACCAAGTGACGTGAGGACAGCACAGGCCACAGTGGCATCAGCTCCGGGCTCTGGGAGTCGGGTGGTGAGGACAGAGGTCAGCAGACTCAGCTGCGTGTGTGCGTCCTCTCTACCTAGACCTCTACCCGAGATGGGCTGGACCCCCTGCTCCCCAACCAACCCCAAGCAAACCGGACTTTCCCTCTGTGCGCAGAATCCATCCTGTGAAGGAGGAAGACCGCCCTTCTGAGACAGGAATGGCAGTCCTGACAGATAGAGTGAACTTTGAATTAGCCGAATATTTTCCTCAAAGGCGCTTTAAGATAACAAAAGACCATCTTGGGCTGGAAGAGAGTGATTCCTCTCTAATCGCTGGTGTTTCCATGCTCTGCCCCCATCCCACCCCTAGCCGTGGCTTCTGTGGTACCTCTGAGCTCTAGGGGGTGAATTCTGCCACATGAGCACCACCACCATCAGT
>NW_021914142.1:0-1242 GCF_006229205.1 Suricata suricatta | reverse complement strand
GGTTCAGTCGGTTAAGCCTCCGACTTTGGCTCAGGTCAGATCTCACGTTAGTGGGTTCGAGCCCCGCATCAGGCTCTGTGCTGACAGCTAGCTCAGAGCCTAGAGTCTGCTTTCGGTTCTGTGTCTCCTTCTCTCTCTTCCCTTCCCCCTCTCATGCTCTGTCTCTCTCTGTATCAAAAATAAATAAAACATTAAAAAATTTTAAAAAGAATTCTTTCTTGACCATCAGCTCCAAACCCCACAAACCCCACAATCACCCCAAACCCTCATCAGTGCCAGGAAGTTCACCTATATGTCTAACCACAATCTTTCCAAGTATGGAGGCTTTTGCCCCCAGAGAAGAAATAACCAAAGTAATTTGATCAGCAGAAGAGAAACGATCCATGCCTCACCCAGTTCATGGCAGACTTCTCCATTTTAAAGATGCTAGCATTTATTATCATTGATTATTTGGCTTTTAATTTGACATTTAATATAGCTCCTTGTCTCTGAGGCATTCAAGACCTACAGACATTTCCTTTTCGTGCCAAGTTAACATTTTGCCTTTCTTCCTGGCCCATCATTCTTAATCTCCTTTAAACACTGCCTCAAAGCCAACAGCTGTCTCAAGCCTTTCTGCCTAAAGTATTTCTGGTAATGATCTCACAGGTTGCCAGTATATTTGAACTTCGATCCTCAATGACATCAGTCTCAGTGAGCCCTGCAATCCTTGGGGCCAGAAGCCTCAGCTCTGTATACATTCTGCAAGGCGTCTTGTGAACTTACAGCCCTCAATAAATGACACACTGGGACCATGGGGGTCGCTTTCCCTCTCCACCTTTGGAACTTTGATCATCCCTATTTCATGGAGATCTCTTAAGTAGGTCCATTAATATTGCGGTAAGCAGTCTAAGTGCAGATCAGCTTCTGCACAGCATGATTTGCCAACTGATCTATTTCACAAAGGCACCAAAGGGATCTAATTTATAACACCTTTAAGGAGGATGTGATTTGTTGTTTTTGTGCAGAAGCTGGGAAAGCCCTCTGTGGATCACCTTCTATACTGGAGCAACATTTACCTGGGCTGTGCCAAGCACTGTGCCCCCACGGCTCCAGGGCCTGGGAGGCAGAATGACCTTAGGGGAGTACAGTGAAAATCCTGGACAGCAGGAAGAAAGCCCACTCACACCTTGATCTTGACCAGGGTGTAGCCGAGGCAGATAGGCCCCTGGTCAGTGGTGAAGACAGAAGGTGGGGATCTAA
>NW_021914141.1:0-1242 GCF_006229205.1 Suricata suricatta | reverse complement strand
AAAGTCTGAGGGTTGGTCTGTGAGGACTCCAGTGTTGGCAGGCGAACCAGAAAGGACAAGACACGAACGCAGTGAAGAGAGACTTGCTAAAATGCAGGAGGGACCCTCCTCTTGGGGGATGCTGCCAAGGTCAACAGCAAGGATGACTGTAAGTCCACACTGGGTCACGGCTCCTTCTCGAGCCCAGCCTAGGTTTTGTCCCGTTTTAAAAACAGGTGCTTCACCTCTAAGATCCTAAAGTCCTTCCCACTCCTGGAACACTTCAATGCTAGTAAACTATAGGACAGCGCAGAATGAGTTAAGTAGGTGGACAAATACTAACATATGCGAGCCAGAGAGAGAGAGAGAAAGGGAGAGAAAAAAACTATTAATTCTACTGAGAGAATCATGAACAGTTTCACAAGGAATATTCCACCCAGCGCAGAAAGGCAGTAAGGGGACACAAAAGTGTGCTGTGCACGAGAGACCCAATGAAGGTGGGCTTCGCGCGGTCTCGGCCAGACCACGAAGAATACACCCCGACTACCACGCGAAGGAGTTTGGGCTTCACCCTACAGATAAAGAGGAGCCACTGTGAGGTCAGGAAGGCCGTGACATGCTTGGATCAGGATAGTAGGAAGACCATTCCCTGAGGACATTCTAGATACATGAGTCAAAGAGACGAGGGACTTGTGGCAGGAAGCCCAGTTGGAAGATATCACTCATAGTCAAGATGAGGGATGATGAGAGCCCGAATTAGGAGACTGGCAGTGAGGAAGGAAAGGAGCAGTGAGAACTGAAACTCAGCATCGGGAGAATCAGCAGGATCTGATGACAGATCAGACGTGCGCAGGGAGGGGCGCCTGGGTGGCTCAGTTGGTTAAGCCTCCGACTTCGGCTCAGGTCAGATCTCACGTTCTTGGGTTCCAGCCCCGCATCAAGCTCTGTGCTGACAGCTAGCTCAGAGCCTAGAGCCTGCTTCCGGCTCTGTGTCTCCTCCTCTCTCTGCCCCTTCCCCTCTCATGCTCCGTCTCTCTCTGTATAAAAAATAAATAAAAAATTAAAAAAAAAAAAAAGAAGTGCGCAGGGAGCCCTGGGATCGTCTTCAAGATGGCGCTCAAACTTCTAGCTTGTGTGAGCAAAGAGGATGAAGTGGATACGGAAGGGGTAGCTCTAGTCCTCAAGCCTGAGGGAGGAGGCACCAAGAATCCTGTCCCGGGAAGGATGAAGGTGGAATACGATGGAACTGCCCCTACCCCACAT
>NW_021914140.1:0-1242 GCF_006229205.1 Suricata suricatta | reverse complement strand
TTCCAGGTCTGCAGGTGAGGGGCAGGGGTCGTCTGTGCACGTGTTCTCCTCCAGCCCCCAGAGAAATGGCCGCTCGGTCACCACCTTAAGGTGCCTCTTACAATGACCTGGGCTGAAGTCGGATGCTTAACCAACTGAGCCCCCAGACACACCCTTGTGTTCTTTTGCTCTTCAGATATCCAAGCTCTGTGAGCGGATCTGGACATGGACGTGCCGGTGCAAGGTTTTCGACTGGACCTGTATCGACAGAGAACGCAGGAAGATGCTCGATGTACCCAGAGTGCCAAGTGCTTGGAAACTCTGCGGGGACGGAAGCAGAAGAGGAAAGCAGAGACGTTCGACACGCATGTGGGTCCATTCCCAGTCTGCTTAGCTCTCCCGCACGCGGCCCAGCTGGGCTCTGTCTCTCTTCCTCTTTCGTTTTCACTCCTTGGCACATTCTGAGGCTCGCACGGGGATCTCTATCAACCAGGCCAACCGGCCCTACATGGAAGCCTCCGTCTGAAGTGAAGCAGAGAACCTGCCCGGTGGAGACCAGCTGGGGAGGCTGGCCAGCGTTTCCTGGGGGGCCTCACCTTTATCAAGTCATTGACAAACCATCAAGCCGGTTTCACAGGAGAAGAAATTACCGGGCAGGGGGTGAAGTCAGCGGCCAGAAGGGTAAGCGGTGGGCAGGCGCGTGATTGGATACCAACAGCCTATTGCAAAATGTGACATCCCACACCCGTTTACGGAAGGCACCAGAGCTTCGGGATTTGTGCAGTCTCCAGAGCTGACGGAGAATAAATCATTCCAGCGCCCAAATAAAATATTTCACTGCATGAGTATTTCACAATATTTAGAAACAATATTTAGTATTGCGAGGCCCGGTGAACAGTATCGTTCAGGGCCTCGCTAGGGACGGTGGAGCTCCTCCTCTGTAACCAGAGCTCTCTGTGTGTCCCCAACTGTCACAACAGGCCCAAAGTCCCTGGCCCATCGCCTTGCAGGTGAGGAGACCCCGTGCTGGGACCCAGTCACCGCAGCAGAGGTGTTCTCGGCTCCTGCTGGCCAGGACCGGTTCCCTCTGCGTCCCCCAGAGGGCATGTCCCACAGGGCTTGCCCCCCGCCCCCCACCAGAAGCACCGCTGAGTCCTGGTGTTACCAGAATCTGGGTTCACTGCCTGTTGGGTGTCGAACCAAAAGACACCACAACCAAGCCCAAGAATAGGACAAGGAAGGCCGTTCTAGGAACAAGCAGAG
>NW_021914139.1:0-1242 GCF_006229205.1 Suricata suricatta | reverse complement strand
GACCGGCTCTGCCCCGTTTACGCACGCAAAGGCACACACACGCTCTGCAAACTGGGGGCTCTCACTTCCTGTCCCTCCTCTTTATCTGGGGTCTCCCCGAGGACCCTGCAACAGACAGCTCGTCTTCCTCCTACATGCCCCCCCATCTCTAAGAGTTGCAATAGCTTCCCTGATGACAAAGGACATTTGCAGGCGAATTGGAAAGTATCATCAACTCACCTCTTTTTTACAGATCCCTGAAGCCACCAAGCTGGACGGAGCACCCCCTCTCACAATGGACTTCAGTTTTAGGGCCTTACAGGACAGAGATCTCTTTTAAAGTTTGTTAGCAAGCAGTAAAACAGTAGGTTCAACACTTGTGATTTGAAACGTGTTTAATAGAACAGGAGCAATTTTAGACTGAGGTTTCAGGTTCCCACACGGCCCTATCACTGAAGACGCGGCATGGTAGCCAGCTGAATATGGTGAAGCCCCAGTGACAATGTCCTAGCCCCCAGTGACCCCGAGGCCATCCTGTCATTTTAATTCATCAGTGTCTCAGTGCAGGGATTTCCACACTGGGAGACTGAAAACGTTTCCAGGCCCCTGCTCAAACTTGATGAATCAGAGTCTCAGAAAGCAGAATCAGGGTGCGCCTGTCACAGTGCACCTGTTTGGCACAAAGTTACTCTTGCCTGTTAGCTCTCCGGGGCCACCCTGCTTGGTTCTCGCCTCTGGGTCAGAAGCTTAGCTGCAGCTGGCCGCTCTCTGTGTCGTGACAGGGGATCACGGCAGAAAGCGGTGTCACCTCCAGAACTGAGACATACTAATGTCACGTGGGAGTGAGGCAAAGGGGGAGCGACTGCCTCCAAAACTTGGAATAAGATGCTAACATTGAGCCACCAAATCATGAGGATCGCTTGCCAGCAGCGGAGGGTGAATTCGGGCCCGTGAGCACGCCACTGCTCTGGCTTACTCCTGCCAGGGAGGGGTTCAAGGTGCTTTGCCTGCATGGGCTCCTCACTCTTCAGAAAATGCCCAGGAGGGAGGCATATGGTACATGCTCCTTGGACAAGAGAGAGCCCAGCCTGGGCCTTGTGGCCCCTGCTTCGACACAGTGGCGCTCACTCTTCTGCAGAAAGCTTTCCTATCCCCCCCCCCCCCACCGCCCCTGCAGGGAACCACACCTGTGTGGTTACTGAAAATCTCACTCGTGGTTTCCACAGTGATCCTAAGAGAAATCGCAGAGCTCCCATGGGAGTA
>NW_021914138.1:0-1242 GCF_006229205.1 Suricata suricatta | reverse complement strand
AAAAAAGAAAACCAATACAGAATGCCCAGTTCTGTTTGATTTTAAGATAAACAATGAGTAATCTTCGTATAGGTATGTCTCAAATACTGTGGGGGGACATACTTCAACGACCACTCAAAAAAGGTTATTTGTTTTTTATCTGAAATTCGAATTTCACTGGGCATCCTGTATTTCATCTGACAACCCACCTGCCCAGGGCAAGTTTTATTCTGTCCCTCTCTTAATAAAATCACTGCCTTCCATTGAATTTTATTTCTGAATGTTTGAAATGAGTAAATATTTAGCTTTAAAATGGAAAAATGGAAAGCCATATTGTTCTCAGGCTGATGTGCTAAATTTTTCCTTTGACCCTTTTTACCACTGGTAGTATGGTTTGGCCTGTCCCGTGTCCCCTGTGTTTAGCAGTAGAACAAGTCCACGTTCTGTAGGTCAATTCTGTGACCCATTGGGTGATTGCCCTCTGGGTGGAAACAAGGTTCTGGTCCCCCAGAACCAGAGAGGAGCTTGATCCTTCCCCACCCAGAGGTATTCAAGGAGGTGGAAGCTTCACTTCCAGAAGCTGATCTTTAATGTCAGGAAGGCATGAGATGGACGTATCCAGCTCTGCTTAAGTCCACTGGTGAGACACGCCATGTCACAGTTTTATCCAGGGCATGAAGCTTTGACTTGGGCATGTACTGGATTGTTATGTTCTGGTCAAGCTTCTCCAGAGCCAGACCTGCCAATAAGGGCCTGCCATGGCCTGGACACTATATCCAGGGACCAGACGCCGGCTGATGTGGCTGAATCAGGACACGCCACACCTGACATGAGCTGTCAACAACTGGGCGACGCCTGGGAATGAGAAGGTGCCCACAGGAAGCCAGGCCAACGTCAGGCCCAGTCCTCGGCGTGCCTCTCACCGGCCTGAAGGGAGCTGGCTGGGTGTCTGTAAACAGGCGCTCTGCAGCAAGACACATCTTGCGTCCCCTCCCCAGCTGTGTTGTCAGTATTCCTGACCAGTGCACAGGAGACAGAGGGCGGTCTCTGCCATTTCTTGTCATCAAAAGAGTGGAATCAGTGGATTCACTCTGCCTGCCCTCCTCACTTGGGTTCACTGAGAGAATGAAGCCCTGATGTTCAACATAATTCCCTCAGGACTAGCTGTGTGCCTTTCCTGCTAAGCCCCCACCCTGATACAGGAGCCCTGCCCGTTCCCATGCAGCACCTGAGTGGCCCTGAGCTCCCAGGAAAATGGCAGAC
>NW_021914137.1:0-1242 GCF_006229205.1 Suricata suricatta | reverse complement strand
CTTCTCATCTCTACCTATTGGCCAGTTGCAAGGCTGCTTCCACACTTCCAGGTATTCATTAGAGGAGCACCCCTACTTCTCAGGATCAATTTCTGTCTCAGTTCATCCAGGCTGCTGTGACACAAGGGTCACAGATGGGATGGCTTAAACAATGCACATTTCTATCGAGCACCTCTGTGGCCTGAGAGACTGAGGCCCGGGTCAGGAAGACTTGGTATCTGGCTTGTAGGTGACTGCTCCTCTCTGAACCTTCACATGGCAGGTGACAGACAGACGCTATTTTTTTGAGACTCTCAGAAGGGAACGAATGCCTCTATGTTCATGACTTCATCTAATGCTTATTACCTCCCCAAGCGCCCCTCTCCTAATGCCATCACATTGGCGATGTGAACCTGAAGGACAGGGAGCAAAAAACGTTCATTCCACAACACTCATGTCAATGGAATCACACAATGTGTAGTCTTTGACTTCTCTCCTTTTTTAAAAAAAAACATTTTTAGCATTTATTTATTTTTGGGAGACAGAGACAGAGCATGAGAGGGGGAGGGTCAGAGAGAGAGGGAGACAGAATCTGAAGCAGGCTCCAGACTCTGAGCTGTCAGCACAGAGCCCGATACGGGGCTTGAACCCACAGACCGTGAGATCATGACCTGAGCTGAAGTCGGACGCTTAACCAACTGAGCCACCCAGGTGCCCCTTGACTTCTCTCCTTTAACACAATGCATTCGGGATGAATCTACATTGTGTAGACATCATTCATTCTCATGGCTGAATAGTAGTACATTATACGGACGTACCAAGTTTATCCATTTATCGGTTAGAGGCCATTTGGGTTGTTTATGGTTTTATAAATAAAGCCACTATACATATTTGCTTATAGGTTTTAATGTGATCATAGACTTTCTGTGGGGTAAATACTTAGGAGTGGGACTGCTGGATGACATGTTAAGTTCATGTTTGATTTTATAAGAAACTGCAAAGCTCTTTTCCACAGTGGCTGCACCATGCCGTGTTCCCACCAGCACAACAGGAGAGATCTAGTGGTTCCATATTCTTCCCAGGGCTTGGTATCACCAGCTGTTTTGATTTTTTTTTAAAAGGTAATTGTTCTTACAAATGTGTAATGGTGATGTATCCCATTGCGGTATTAAAAGAGTTTTGACTTTTTCACGTTTTCTGGAAATGTCTTTAGGCAGATACGTGTCTCACACATATTTTCTCCCAGGTAGTTTTTTTTTTTTT
>NW_021914136.1:0-1242 GCF_006229205.1 Suricata suricatta | reverse complement strand
TTTGAGGAACCTCCACACTGTTTTCCAGAGTTGCTGCACCAGTTTACATTGCCACCAACAGTGTAGGAGGGCGGCCATCTCTCCACGCCCTCGCCAGCATCTATAGTTAGCATTAATAAAAGTTTCTTCAATGGGTACAGTTTGGGAGTAAGAAGAAGGATTGGTAGATCATGAAGCAAATGTTTCAAATCTCTTCTAATGTTTATTTGAATAATGTGCACTGCTCTTTGAGATAAGGTTCAACTGTAGACTAAACCTTATTTTTTAAATTTTTACACTGTAAGATACCTATTATTTCATTTTAAAGCTAAAGTTTTAAAAACAAAGTGGGGTGCTTTTTTCTGGTTTAAATTGAATCCTGAAGATTTGGCACCCAGAAAGAAATGACTGGGGTCTTATACATGACATTCTAATTTTAGATATATCAGTTCAGTTAGGTAGTTTGAAATAACACATATTTTTTGAGAGAGAAAATGGCTGCATGAAGATTACTTTACATGGTGTATAGTTAATGCAAGTGTTTGCTTAAGTAATTTTAGTTTTTGATTGTGTAGGCATGATAAATGCGTTCTTGTTCACTTCATGTTTGGCTCAGATAAAAGAAGCCACAGGATATGTCAGAGGTTTTTCACTATGACATTTATTTTGACAAGTACTAACTTAATTTGTTTTCTATTACCTGTCCTGGTGAACATTATGTAGAAATAAGCTATCATAGGAAGAAAAGTTTATTTAAAGGAGAATTGGATGGAAACTTAATGCAAGTCCTTACACGGCAGGAGTATGTGGTGCCCTAAGAATCCAAGAGTAAGCAAAGCAGAGTTCTACAATCTAATGGGACAAGTTAGGGAACCAAGCAGTAATGAAATAAAAACACAATTAAATACTGAATTAGAAATGGCAATGAGTACAGGTGCAATCGAGAGAGTATGGAGTGGGATAATTTTGATGGAGAGGGGTAAGGAATGCAAAGGGAAGACCACTTTGGTGAAATGACATCTATAGGTGGAGTAGTTAGTTGGATAGTGAGTACGGGAAGAGGGTTCGAGGCAGATGGTCACCTAAATTTCAGGAGGTCCAGCATGTCAGAAGGTTAGTGGTCAACAGGAGGAGTGGTTGAGATGAAGGTGGAGAAATGTCAGCAGTAAGATAACATAGAGTTTTTTAAACAGGGTGAAGTTTTGGATTTTGCATTTCATCTTAGTTGGAAGAGTTGTTCCAAAAGAACTGTTTCCAAATACA
>NW_021914135.1:0-2471 GCF_006229205.1 Suricata suricatta | reverse complement strand
GCTTGAGCCCCGCTCCTGGCCGGTGCGCTGCTGCCCCAGCCCCAAGCCGGGATGAGTCCATTCGATCCGCAAATTGCACGTCAAGGGGAACGGGGCCCCCACATACGTGCTGCTCCTGGCTTTTAACGTGTCCCTTCCTTACAACTTGAAAGGAGCTGAAAAAAGATGTACTAACACATTTGAAATTCCAAACTTTGATTTATTCCCCAAATAGAAGTATTTCCAATACCTTTTTTTCCGAATTCAGGAAGTGTATTCATGGGTGATGGTCATGGAGGAGGGCACTTGTGGGGAAGGGCACTGCGTGTCATATTGAAACCAACTTGGCAATAAACTATAAATAAGTGTATTCCTAAATTCTTTTAAAGTGTTCCGCACATCTAACCGGCTTTCAAAGTCACTTCTCATTTGTTTTAAGCAGGGACAGGCCTTCTAACAGCACACAACTTCACATATTGCCAGTTTCTCCTTTGTTCAAAACAACGTACCACGGATAATTTGCATTAAAGAACAGTTTTGATTCAGCAGCGTGCACGGCCTCTCTTGAGATTACATTAGTAGTTGGTAAAATGTTACTCTGTGAGGAAATGGTTCCAGTAGCATTCAATCTCGGTGCCCTTGGTGTGCATCTGTGTCTTTACAGGTAGTTTTTACAACAGAAATGAGAAGATCCCATGTGGTTGCTGAATTACAAAAAAAAAATGTATTCATACATTGTATCCTATTTTAAAAGGTTATTCTATTTATATTTATAGAAACGGAAGTTTTAAATACTTGACATTGAGCTGAACACAGATTTGGCACAACGATTTTGGGAAGGGGACATAGTACCTTCTCCCTGTATCTACAGGTGCCACAGTTGTCCATTACTGTATCTCTGGCCAAGAGCAGGTTTGTATCGGTACCATGTTGCCAGTGAATAATTACCTCACCTAGACCATGTCCACTTTTCATTTTAAAGCAAAATGATGTAATACAGGTTCGCTGCAAGGTAAAAGGTGAACAACTAGGAAAACCTGCTGCATGTCAGCATCCTCTGCATGCAGAAGTGTGTTTTTCTCATAAAGAGTAACCCGGTCTTTGTAAAACGTTATTTAGTCCTATAGCATATTTTATTTAACACGTTGGCTGATATTTTGCAGTTAACTTTCCCTCATTTAAATTATTTTAGGTAAGTAATTTAAGTTTACATTGCTCAAGACAAAAGCACCTGACAATCCATATCCTAGCACGGCTTTGCATTTCTTTCTTACCTGGCAAGAAACTGCATGGCTGAAGAAAACAAAATGGAATGAAACTCACAGGAAGGTATGAAGAGTGAGGCTAACTTCTGAGCACCCGGAATTCGTTTGTCACAGCTAGACTCCGGAGACTGTGCTGTACTGCATGGGTGAGCTACCCTGAGCAGACACCCCACAAACGTCCCCCAGGTAAGGTGGGCAGGGTAGAGCCTTCCCAGGTGCTGTGACCGCCTGAGAACCGAGGCAGGAGAAAACACGGGGTCCGCTGATGCGGGGAGCAAAGGCAAGGGAAATGCAGGTCACCTCAAGTCTCCTCCTAACAAACGCAGGACGGTCCCCAGGAACTCCCAATCTTAATGCTTTTCTTCGGGCAAGAAACCACCTTAGCTTGACAGTAATAGCAGGGCTCCTGGATCCTGTGTCTTAGGAAATCCCCTTGGAAACATTCCTGCCCCCCATTAAAAGTATATAACCAGTCCCAACCCCAGTCAGCTCTTTCTGCCCAGGGAGCCGGTCACTGTGCTTTAATTAAAACACCTTTTTCTTCTTGCACCAAAAACATCTCAAGGAATCTTTTCCAGACCCCAGATCAAGTCACATCAATTACAGTCATGCTGGATATGAAACTCCACTAGTTTCTGTCTTTCGTTTTTAGTTTTTTAAGAAAGAGTGTGAGCAAGGGAGAAGGACAGGCGGAGAGGGAATCAGAAGCAGGCTCTACACTCAGCCAGGACTCCAACATGGGGCTTGATCACATGACCCTGGCGTCATGACCTGAGTTGAAATCCAGAGCTCAACCAACTGGGCCACCCAGGCGCCCAGTAATGATTTTTCAAGAAAAACACCCTGTTAATAATAGACCTCCAGGAACTTACAGACTCAATTTCCTGGAGCCTTAAGATCACCCTCCCCCCTCTTTAGGGTAGAAAACCTTTGATTAGTCACTCTGCATAACCTCAATGCAGTGCTTTCTGCCTTTGGGTCCTGTCCACATGCTCTTATAAAACCAACATTTTTTTGCACCAAAAATATCTCCCCCAAAAAATTCTTTCCTGGCCGTCAGCCTGGAAGAAATTCATTTCCACATCACTGCCCACCTGCGTGCATGTCGGCAGAATTTCCTAAGTGTGCTCCAGAACCTGGGACTCTGTCCCAAGTCATCCTCTAGTGGCTGCGGAACACTGAGAGCGGGCCCAGGGACCAACCCCACGGCCCGTCAACAGCCCCAGA
>NW_021914134.1:0-1242 GCF_006229205.1 Suricata suricatta | reverse complement strand
AATTAGAACTCTTGGCCTAGTTTATAGATTATCTCATGTGTCTTTAAGCAAGAGATTAATCACCTATGTCCACAGTGCAATATTTGAGTTCTTAGTTATGCTAAGCTGAAGGACAGAACTTGGCGATTTAGCCAAGGTGAATGCTGTTCCTTGAGCATGTAGTCAGCCTCTAGAGAACACACTCTATTTTGTTCTAACTACAGCTACTTTGATTTTTCTCTTAAATCTATTTTCCATTTTTATCCAAACACTATTTTTATATGATTCTTTAAAACCCCTTTGGAGGGAGTAAGTATACATCCACATTTAAATAATCAGAATTATACTGTGTCTCAAAACCCTGAGATTCTTGGTTTTTTGATTTAAGGCATTACCTCATCTAAAGAGAACTCAGATAAAAGAGAAGTAGTATGAATATTAAAAAATGGGTCTTGATGAAAACACTGAGACATGAAGAGGCTCAGTAGTGTATCCAAGATTACAAAAATAGTAAGCAGGAAAGCCAGGATTTGAACTCAAGTGTTCTGACATCAGAGACGTTATTCTTGACCACAGACTTTGAAGTGGAGTCACTGAAAGAGACTACAAATAGCTAAGTATCATAGTGCTGTTTTTATAAATTTTTTTAAATTAATTAATTACTTTGTCAACCCTACACTTTGTCAGGCACAGCATTGAACACCGGGACTACATTACAGCCTAATGGGAAAGACAGGCAAAACAGGTATTACATTATGTGGTGCCTAATAAATTCAGCATGATAAGTGCACTGGTGATAACATGTCTTGGTATTAAAAGAGTAGAGAGCAAGAAAACCTAATATAGCTAGGAGAGATCCTAAAAGCTTTCTGAAGAAATGGCCAGATGAGCTAGAGTTACCCATAAAGGGGATCTGGGGAGGTAAAACAACTCCAGACAGTTAAAGGCAATGCAGTCAAAAGCATCATGGAATTTAGCATGTTGACACAGAATGCAAAGTAGAAATGAGGTTAAAATAAGGAAAGATAGAGCTCAGATCTTGGAGGGTCTTTGGATAATGGCAGTGACTAAACTTAGTCCCGTAAGTGAATGTGAATTATGGTGTTATAGATAGGAGTCACGAAAACATGGATACATTTTAAATAGTTTTGAGTTACAGGTTGGAAACTGATTTGACAATCTGCTAGTCAAAATATGCCAAGTTGTGCTGTGGTAACAAATAAATCTCCAAATTCAATGAGTTAATGTAATAATGGATTATGT
>NW_021914133.1:0-1242 GCF_006229205.1 Suricata suricatta | reverse complement strand
CTTCTCATCTCTACCTATTGGCCAGTTGCAAGGCTGCTTCCACACTTCCAGGTATTCATTAGAGGAGCACCCCTACTTCTCAGGATCAATTTCTGTCTCAGTTCATCCAGGCTGCTGTGACACAAGGGTCACAGATGGGATGGCTTAAACAACGCACATTTCTATCGAGCACCTCTGTGGCCTGAGAGACTGAGGCCCGGGTCAGGAAGACTTGGTATCTGGCTTGTAGGTGACTGCTCCTCTCTGAACCTTCACATGGCAGGTGACAGACAGACGCTATTTTTTTGAGACTCTCAGAAGGGAACGAATGCCTCTATGTTCATGACTTCATCTAATGCTTATTACCTCCCCAAGGGCCCCTCTCCTAATGCCATCACATTGGCGATGTGAACCTGAAGGACAGGGAGCAAAAAACGTTCATTCCACAACACTCATGTCAATGGAATCACACAATGTGTAGTCTTTGACTTCTCTCCTTTTTTAAAAAAAAACATTTTTAGCATTTATTTATTTTTGGGAGACAGAGACAGAGCATGAGAGGGGGAGGGTCAGAGAGAGAGGGAGACAGAATCTGAAGCAGGCTCCAGACTCTGAGCTGTCAGCACAGAGCCCGATACGGGGCTTGAACCCACAGACCGTGAGATCATGACCTGAGCTGAAGTCGGACGCTTAACCAACTGAGCCACCCAGGTGCCCCTTGACTTCTCTCCTTTAACACAATGCATTCGAGATGAATCTACATTGTGTAGACATCATTCATTCTCATGGCTGAATAGTAGTACATTATACGGACGTACCAAGTTTATCCATTTATCGGTTAGAGGCCATTTGGGTTGTTTATGGTTTTATAAATAAAGCCACTATACATATTTGCTTATAGGTTTTAATGTGATCATAGACTTTCTGTGGGGTAAATACTTAGGAGTGGGACTGCTGGATGACATGTTAAGTTCATGTTTGATTTTATAAGAAACTGCAAAGCTCTTTTCCACAGTGGCTGCACCATGCCGTGTTCCCACCAGCACAACAGGAGAGATCTAGTGGTTCCATATTCTTCCCAGGGCTTGGTATCACCAGCTGTTTTGATTTTTTTTTTAAAGGTAATTGTTCTTACAAATGTGTAATGGTGATGTATCCCATTGTGGTATTAAAAGAGTTTTGACTTTTTCACGTTTTCTGGAAATGTCTTTAGGCAGATACGTGTCTCACACATATTTTCTCCCAGGTAGTTTTTTTTTTTTT
>NW_021914132.1:0-1242 GCF_006229205.1 Suricata suricatta | reverse complement strand
CTGGGTCTTACCTCCACGGCTCTGAGCCAGGATTCTGTCCAGGTTATGAGACTCTTTCTTTTTCATGGAAGGCACGTATTTCAAAAAATGTGTGCCTTAAAAATTCCATCAACTAAGGATCAGGTAGTGATTTAAGTCTAGGGTTTATAGCTTTGAATGGAGAGCCAGCAGCCCCAGGTCTGCTACTTACCCACCCACTTACCAAAACTTTCTGAACCTCTATTACTTTAAAACGGGTGTGAATGTCTATATCGTTATTTGATGAGGGCGGGGCTAAAGAGTATAATGTGTGACTAATATAGATCATAGGACACAGGAAGTGCTCCGTAAATGGCAGTAAAATTATTATCGTGCCTCCACGTTGGATGTGTGTTTTTCTCCATCGAGCACCTGCTGTCGAGTAAGGCCAGCATCGCAGCAATAAATGACTCTGGGAGATAATTGCTGAGGCTAAACCATGGAGGTGTTAACTCAGTCTACTCCAGGAAAAGGGCACATCAGTTCAGAGGATGTTGATCAGATGCCCACCGTCTGCCTTGCAGTAAAAAATATGTTTTGAGTTTCTCCTACAGGCGCTCAGCATGGTGGGGGGCAGACAGAGGCATGGCCTACTTTTACAAGTGGCGATTTCGTGGGTCCTGAGTTTTCCCCGAAACCTTGTTAATGCTAACTGAGTCAGATAAGACTAGATACCTACTCTGATTTGGAGGCTATTTTGACAATGGGGTCACCATTGTAGGTTGGAGATAATAAGTATATGATTTATTATTCCTCTCTGCTCCCTTGGCCCAGAGATCCAGCCATTTTTCCTTGTCCCCTTTCTCTCAACGACTGCTGTGTAGGGACCTACGTTGTGTCAAAGCAACTGACTCCTTCATGACTCAAGGCTTTGTTAACTGAGGGGGTAGTCAGGCAAACATTCCAAATAAAATATCTTTAGGCAGTGAGGAGTAACGGAATTCTTATTTCTAGTAGAGTAGCTTGCTAATTCAACCTCTCAGAAAAGTCCTGGGAAGAAGTAATTTGTTGTTTTGTTCAAAATTAGACTCGGTGCTCTATCAGGCTGGACTACAGGTTCTGTGCAAGTAAGGAAAGAAAATTCTCAACATAGAAGTACTCTAGTAGCCTGGCAACAGTTTAATAATACAAAATAGTAAGGAGTGTCTCCTGGCTGGGGGCTAATTAACTCACTTGACAATGACTGGGGTGTGTCCTTAATGCCCTGTGAGATGCATTATTCAG
>NW_021914131.1:0-1242 GCF_006229205.1 Suricata suricatta | reverse complement strand
CTCAATCAGGCAGGAAGGACTGAATTCTTCTTTCTTCCCTCTTTTTGTTCTATTCAGGCCCTACCCTGATAGGAGCATGCCATCCTGTCCTGGGAAGGGCAAATGCATTATCTATGAGTTTATGGAATTTCATAAATTATGTGTGGGTGGGTTTTGTACAAATTCTATTTAATCATTTAATTTTAAGATAGAGGCCTCCCAGTCGAGGAAATGGTTTTTCATTCATTCATTGAGTGTCAGTGTATGTTAAAATGATATGTGATTATATAGGATACCATAAACGAGAGGAAGGGTGAAAAGCAGAAATATTATCAGCAAGAGCATACTATGCCTTACAGTACTATTGTCCTCATTAGTGAGTTAGCCCTGGACCTAAAGTTTGGATTAATTTATGTTTACTAGGTAGGAAGAGTTAAAACAAACAAACAACAATAACAACAAAACAACAACTGGTATTCCAAGCAGGAGAAAAAACAACTGTTGTTCAACTTTTATAATATTGAAAATGTCAAATTCTATCCTAGGTTCCTCTATGTAAAATAAAAATGTTATACTATTACATAAAAATATGTATCTTTTAAAGAAACTATTGTTTTGTATAGATGCCTGCACTGTTTCACTTTAGATTATCATTTGAAGCAACAACACGGAAGCAGGGAGCATGATGATACATGTGTTTAGGGGCTAATCAACTAACTTGTAGCAACAGGGGACCTGAATGGGGGTGGGGCAGTCCAAGAGAGTGGAAGTGTATATACTTAATGGGGAGAAGGCAGGGCTTTGCTTTTTAGTCAAGGTATTTGACTTGGGAAGTGGGGATTCTTCTGATTTCCTTAAGAGAAATAGAATGACTAGCATTACAGAAAGACAAATCCAGCAGCTGCCACCTGGATACACATGTGACTTCCTTGATACTGGTGGTGAGTGCCTTCCAGACATGAATGTAATAACCATTTAATCAACTGCTTATAAGGTTTTTATTTTCATTTTGTATGCTAATTCCATTTAGAATTTCCTCTGTATTCACTATTCGGCCTATTATTCCACATTCATTTACTTTTTTTTTTCCCCAAAATAAACTTAGATTGTATTGCAGTTTCACTTAACAGTATATAAAATGCTGTGTTGTGACAGGTATCAATTATCCATTAGATACTGAATCAATTTTTCTTAAGCCCTACTAACTGCTTGCTTTTCTTGAAGCTAGATCATTCTGAAAATTTCCTGTTAGACCTATGAGTG
>NW_021914130.1:0-1242 GCF_006229205.1 Suricata suricatta | reverse complement strand
CCTGGGTGGCTGTCAGTTAAGCGCCTGACTTCAGCTCAGGTCATGATCTTACGGTTCATGAATTTGAGCCCTGCATCAGGCTCTGTACTGACAGCTCAGAACCTGGAGCCTGTTTTGGATTCTGTGTCTCCCTCTCTCCCTTCCCCTCCCCTGCTCACATTCCATCTCTCTCTCTAAGATAAATAAAACATTAAAAAAAATTTTAAGAGAATATTCTCATTCCATTCCTGTATTTGAAGGCTATGATTCTGGCGGCCACTGTTTTCTCCTAGCCCCTTGAAGATGCCTTGCTGACCGGAAGGAAGCTGAGATGCCAGCTTCTGGCCATTGTCGCCCATGGGCAGTCTGCCTTCTCCACATGTGCGCCTCCGAGTCCGGGGCCCGAGGTCCTGACCCTCTGTGTCTGGCCATGCACTGCTTTCTCTTGACCCAGCTATTTAGTCATTGACCGTGTTCAACAGTTTGGGAAATTTCGCAACGTTCTCTCTCTGAATGTTGCCTTGCCCCCTTTCCCTCTGCTCGTTTAATCTGGGCTGTTTTCGTATCGCCCTTCCTGACGGTGGACATCTCTTCATATCTTCAGCTCTGTCCACCATTTCTTCTCCATCGTCCAGTCCATTAACCCTCTGCTGGATTGTTTCCACTCTGTTGTTTCACCTAGAGCGTGGATGTTTATATCTGTTCTTATTATACAACTCGAAGGTTCTATTTTGTTCTTTTTCAAAGTCAGTTTTGATAGTCTCTCATTTATCAGATACTGCCCCTTTTTTGAAATCTATCAAGCTTCATAGTCCGTTTACGGAAATCCCAGTACCCGACATCTGTGCGCTCTGCTGACCCACGAGGCAGCTACTTTTCTGTCTTTACCCGGCGGCCGCGGCCCTGCTCGCCTGTCCTGTCCGCTGCTTCCACCCCGGGTTGGGGCGGCACCTGCAGGTGGCGCGGTGCGCTAGCTCGCCTGGTCTAGGCGCGCTCCTCCATCGGGGGTCCTTCTCCTGAGGGAGGGAGAGAAAAAAGGGGGCCAGGAGAGGGAGACGCAGAGAGTAAAGACAGCACTCACGGTTTCCGATCAGGCAAAAGAGAGAGAGCTTTATTCAGAAAACTGTCTCTTACGAAGGTTTCTAGGCGGGAAAACAAAGCAGCTGACCAAGGTCACTTACCAGGTAAACAGAGTCAAATGAATATCAAAAGAAACGCCCAGATTTGCCTCAGCAATGCTGGGAAGAGGGGAGTTAGCACTAT
>NW_021914129.1:0-1242 GCF_006229205.1 Suricata suricatta | reverse complement strand
CAGATGAAAACAACTGCTAAACCCAGGCGCCACGAGATGTCCCACGATGCCACAGAAGGGGGTTTATTCATACAGCACTGTTGACTCCTCTTACAATGTCGATATTCCTGGGGAAGGGTCATCCTTGAAGCTGTTATTGCCTTTCTTTAGGATGCATCTTAATGGAGAAGAGAGTGCTGGGTCTTTTGTGGCCAGAGGCTCTGCTCTGTCCTGGCTGTGTGATTGTCTTTAAGTTACTGAACCTCTCTGTGCTCAGTTTCTCTATCTTTAGAAGAGGGGTGATAGAACCAAGCCTCACCCGGGTCTGCGCAGTACTTGGATTTGCCTATAAAGTCCCAGGCCCCATATGTGGCATTGGTCGCTTTACTTCACTCTGACTCTTGGGGACGAGATGGCAGAGCATGACACGCATGTCACAGCGCAGCAACCAGGAGGGCAGGGAGGTGGCCAACCTGACCGCATGAGTCAGACGGGCTGCTCACATTTGGGGATCCCTAACTGTGAGTCCAACAACGTTCTGGGGCCTTCCCTATATCTGCACCTGTGAGGCAGGTGCCATTACGTTCCCATTTTACAAGCAAGAAAGGTGAGGCAAAGTGACCAAGCAATTCGCCTCCTAAATCATAAATACCTCACGAAACCAGTAAGTGCCTGAGCTGGAATCTGAACTCAGGAAGATCCAGAGCCTCCATTATTAAGCACCACATCAAACAGCTCTCAGAGAGAGACACAAACGCTCAGTCCTTCTTCCTTGGAATCCAGGGGGTGCCTCCCCCACCACCACTGGAAAACCCTGGTCACAGCCTGGGTCAAGTGGGCCCCCACGGTGCAGCCGGGCTGTGGGCAGAGGCCTGGGCCCAGCTGCCCCCTGGCTCCCCATAGAGGGAGAGCACTGGCTACAGTGACACCATCTTTGAGGGTTGCCTGAGGCCCTATTCCACGCTCGGGAAGTGTGAAACTGTTTGGAGGGTGGGGATGAGGTACTGCTCATCTCACACCAGGCTGGGAAGCCTCCCAGGACACCAAAGTCCCAGAAAAGAGGCCCGGAGGCACCCAAACATTGGCTGTATCTGAATCAAAATACAGATTCTTGTTTCCCCAATCCCAAGAGTCTGACTCAGAGAACATGGGTGGGCCACGAAATCTACTTTTTTTTGGGGGGGGGTGGTAAAGTTCATTTCTTTATTTTGAGAGGGAGAGACAGAGACAGCATGAGCAGGGGAGGGGCAGAGAGAGAGGGAG
>NW_021914128.1:0-1242 GCF_006229205.1 Suricata suricatta | reverse complement strand
CAGGAAAACAAGAGAGACCTAATGGAGAACCAGGGGGAATGGAGGAGGGAGAGAGAGGGATGCAAAACTTGAGAGACTATTGAATGCTGAGAATGAACTGAGAGTTGAGGGGGAAGAGGGAGGGGGGAAAAGAGGTGGTGGTGATGGTGGAGGGCGCTTAAGGGGAAGACCACTGGATGTTGTATGGAAAACAATTTGACAATAAAATATTATGGAGAAAAAAAATAAAAAAATAAAAAAATAAATAAAATAAAACAAAACAACAACAACAACAACAACAACAAAAAAGAAACACTGAGGGCTAGTTTTAAATCTTCTCTCAGATCCTACCTGACATGATTTTATTATTGAAATGCAAAAAGAAAATAAACCTCATCATAAGACAGCATCATTGTTTACCCCAAGGACAAGCAGGCTCTACTGTATTTAGATGGCATCGTCAAAGTCCTTTCTATTGCCTACCCATCAGGAACAAGTTTATCTTCTTTTTTGGATAAGAGAAACATTTAATTTTGGAAAAAATGGAATTATCATGAAATGGCTTGCAGCATATCCCAGGTTTCTTACTATGTTGCTTGGCTTTTCTTACTCTTGGGCTTTTGCTATAATATCACTTCCCCAGGAAGAATTGTCTGAGCCCCATGCCTGGTTAGATGGCCCAGTCATGGCTCATGAAGACCTACTTTACCTCTCCTCACAGTGCTTATCTGTACTATTGCAGTTGCCCATTTGGGGTCTACATTTCCCTAAAGATGTTCAATTCTGTGAGAGCGGCTACTTTCTCGTTCATAGTTATTTTCCCAGCACCTAAATGGTGCCCAGATATGCAGAGTATTGAGTAAATGTTTGTTGAGAGAATGATAAACAAATCATTACTCATTTTATATAAGATATGGCTGTCAGAATATTTCTTCATAAAAATGTTTCTAATGATCATATCACTGTGCTCAAATCTTTCTAAGTCTTACCATGAATACAGAATAAATTACAGATTCCTCACCACAAAAAAAAAAAAAGATATCTCTGATTAGGCAGCTTTGTCATTTTTTTTTTTTAAAGAATAAGTGCTTAGGTAGATGAGCTCAGGTTTTCAGTATGGGATTTCTCTGCATGGAAGTCTGACCTATAAATCAGAAAGCTGAAACTCAAATTATCTGATTTAATACTGATGTTGTTCTTATAAAACATAGAAAACCACATTGTGTGGTGTTCAATGCAATGGCTGTGGCTCTGGTTGTGAGT
>NW_021914127.1:0-1242 GCF_006229205.1 Suricata suricatta | reverse complement strand
CTCATTCTTCTCTGCCCAGTGCAGAGCCTGACATGAGGCTCAATCTCATGGCTCATTCTTCTCTGGAAGCCACCAGTATCCCATGGAAGGTCACTTGTGGCCCTCCTTTTCCCTCTTGCCGGGGCCTCTTGCTTCCCTCTTTCCCTTGGCTCTGTATTCCTAGGTCCCCATTAATAAGTGAACAGTAATGACCTGAAATGACCTGAGAATGACCTGGGTACAAAAGGGATAATGTCAACTTGAAGAGTGCCAGAGAATATCACTCAAAGTCTGAACACACATAAACCTCAGATGGAAGCAATATGCAAATGGTACACCAGGAAGCCCCCATGACCCACTGGGGCTACCAGCACTTTTAGAACCACTTTTAGAGTCTCCCTTGAAACCACTGACTTACTCTTGGTCATGTTACAGGGCTATTACAAGTAAAGCTCCTAAAGAGACCATTTCCTAAGAGGTGCATTGATTTCTTTCTCTAGCTACACTCCATATAGAACAGAATAGTAAGAATAGCATGCTCACCTGGAAACTCTGATGAGTTAGTGGAATGCAAACATAAGCAAAGGCATTAAACATGGTCTGTAATGCATCCATATCATAGGATAAAGCCAGAGAAGACAGCCAGCTCAAGAGCAACACTCATACAAAGACAAATCTTGTACTTTACAGGAGAAAAATGTCTACAACAGCCACTGTAGCATACATTGCAAGAGCCAGGGAGGCACATGAGTGACCAAGTTCCAACCCACAGCTCCTGTGGCACCATCTGGACCCTCTGAAGGTGAGCTCCCAGAGGTCACCCTCTCCTGGGCAAGCCACAGCGCCATGTTGGTTCTATCTCTGGTGTCCTTTTATAGAAATGACTGAGGGAAAAGGAGGAGGTGTGAAGGACTGAGGCTGGGGAAGAGGCTTGGACGGCCACAGGAGGCAAGAGGAGCAGGACTAGAGCCTCTACTGGCCACCTCACAGAGAAGATGCCAGCCTTCCAAGCTCGTGGCTCAGGGTCACATACCTGATTTTGGAGGCACACTGGATCCTGACTTCCTTGGATTGCGTGGGAATGGAAAGTTCTTCAGGGCCTGTGACACAAACCAAATATCAGAAACATCAGCTGCCCTTGTAGAGAAATACTGAAGGTCCTGAAACTTGGTGTACTTTGACCATGTACTTGTTCTCTCTGGGCTCAAATTCAGAAGCAGTGACCATCCATAGTCATGTTCATCTAACTCCATACCCCATTCG
>NW_021914126.1:0-1242 GCF_006229205.1 Suricata suricatta | reverse complement strand
CCAAAATTTTCATTGCAAAGAATGGGCTTAGTATTGGAAGAATGAAGGTAGGTACATGCCCTTTACTTTTTAAGGGAAAAGAAGTTTCCCACAAACTATGGTCTAGACAAGTAGGTAAGATTTTAGAATTCATACTTAAAGAAATGGTTGGTGAATAGCTAGCAAAGGGAGCCATGATACCTAGAGGTTGGGATGTGTTTATTAAGAGGAAACGTTATCAAAGTACCCAGCTTCCTTCTTTTGAGGGGTTATTACATCAGTAAGTCAGAGGAATGCACAAAGCAATGTATTTGGGCTAAAGCAAGACATTGGCCAAATCTTTCAAGCTACCTTTGTGTAAAGATGGTGAAAGACTAGCTAAGTGTTCATAATATTAGGTGAAGTTTTGAAAGACTGTATCCAAAGAGGATTATTCAGTGCATCAGTGTCATCAGGCAGTTTTCATGACGGCGTATCTTAGAATTCTGTCCTTGAGCCTATTATTTTATTTTAATGACAGAGGCAATATGGCATATAGCATTACAGTGATTAGGGCTCAGACCATCTAGCTCACATCCTGCTTCCACTACTTATTAGACTGTAAACTTGGGCAGGTTACTGAATTATTATAAGGCACAATTTCTTCACCCTTAAAATAGCAATACTATCTGTTTCACTGTTTTTTTAAAAATCATTTTTCTATGTTTATTTATTATTGACACAGAGACAAACAGAGCATGAGCAGGGAAGGAGCAGAGAGAGAGAGAGGGAGACACAGAATGTGAAGCAGGCTCCAGGCTCTGAGCTAGCTCTCAGCACAGAGCCCAATGCAGGGCTCGAACTCACAAACTGTGAGATCATGACCTGAGCTGAAGTCAGAGGCTTAACCGACTGAGGCACCCAGGTGCCCCTCATTGGGTTCTTTTGAAGATTAAGTGGGATACAATGTAAAGTTGATATCAAGCCACTAATGCCTGGTAAATGCTCAAAAATGTTAGCTATTGTTAACTACTTGAGTATGGGTATAGAAATCTAAGTGATCAAATAAGCTACACAGAATAAGCTAGACAACAGAAAATTGATTTTGCATGACAGGATTTTGATTGATGGCAGATGGCCATACTTATACCCTTGACCCCCTTCTTCAATCCCAGTATCTATATTATTTTAAGACAGGACATTTAAGTATTATCAGGAATATGCTTAAGGCCCTGAATACATATCCCAAACTCAAATGAGCAAGTGCTATACGTATGATATATT
>NW_021914125.1:0-1242 GCF_006229205.1 Suricata suricatta | reverse complement strand
AAATGAAAATGCCAGGACCTGACGAGCAGGGGAGGAGCCTAGGCCGGGCGAGCAGGGAGGACTCTGGGCCAGAAGGAGGGCTGGGGAGGAGCCTGGGGCCGGGCGAGCCGGGAGGAGCCTGGGTTGGAAGGAAGGCAGGCCAGGGTCCCCGCCCGGCAGCCCCTACGCCGCCCTCCCCGACCTCGCTCCTCCCGGGCTGGGTCGCAGCAGAGACTTAGGTCCCCTCGGACCGATTCGCGGCTCGGCGGAAACCAGGCTGGGACGCCCCGGGAAGGGGTGGCCCCCCGGGCTGCCGGCTCCCCATGCTACCCGGGTCCGCGCGCAGACCCCCGCCCACGGCTCCCTGGGAGCACCCCGGTAGCAGAGCCTCGTCTGCCCCCGCGGAGCGTGGCCCTCACAGGACTCCCGCGGTCGCCACAGATTCGGCGGCGGGGTACTGGGGTTCCCCCGAGACTGGCCCTCGGTCCTCGGGGCCGGCGAGCAGGACGGGCAGCCCGGGGTCCCATCGGAGCAGGAACTGAGCCGGATCGGAAACCAGAGCTGGAGGTGAGAGAAACGACATCAGCGACCAGAGTCTCCGCCTCTGGGCTCCCTGCTGTTTCTTAGTCCCCGGCAGCCCCCGCGCTCCCGGCTCCGACAGCGCGTGCGCAGCGCCCTCTGCCGGCCGGTGTCGGCGGCCTCGACGTCAGACTCCGTTCCGTGAGCAGGCTGATCCCAAACACAGCGCAGCCAGGAGCGGCCGAGAACGAATCGGGGCCATGGAACATTGCTCCTCCTGCCACCCTGGAGCCCCTACAAAATAGATACCACCTGGCATAACTGCTGGAGGGGAAGTTAAACATGAGATGCTCTCCCTGGGAGCCTTCTGGAGCAAGGAATCCAAAGGCGTTCTTCAATGTGCCTCCACTTAGGCCTAGCTATTCCTTTCTTACGGATTAATCCTTAAATTTCTGACAACCAGGAATTACACAGAAGCATTGGTTATCACAGCAAAATGAAGAAAAAAATATTCAATTGTTTAAACACACTAATAAGATCCATATAATGGACTACTATGCAAATCATTAAAAATGATACTGTGAAAAGAAAAAAACAATAGGTCGATAGAGAAATCATAAAGGCTATTAATACATGGGGGGGCGCCGGGGTGGCTCAGTGGGTTAAGCCTCTGTCTGAATCTTGATTAGGGCTCAGGTGAGAGCTCATGGTTGTGGGATGGCGCCCACAGGCCCGCTCTGCGCT
>NW_021914124.1:0-2472 GCF_006229205.1 Suricata suricatta | reverse complement strand
ATCCCGGGTTCCAGGTGCGGCTGTCCTGCCTGCACAGGCTGTTAGCAGCTGGGTGGTGGGAAGGTTTTCGGATCCAGATGCATTCTGAGGGCAAAGGAAAAGAGAAGCCCTCACCCATGTGGAATGAAAGAGTAATTGAAGTCAAGGGTGTTGCCAAGATTTTTGCCTAAATATCTGAAAAGCTGAAAGAGGCGCTATGTGGAGAAAGGTTTTGAGGGGACACTCCGGTATCAGCCACCCTATCTCTTCTTGGACGCCACACAGTAAATGATGCGCACTTGTCTTCAGTCCAGCGAGTGGAGCCCTGGCCACCGGGGCTGTGATGGCCGAGAAGTTAAGGCGTTGGGCTGGAAATCCGCTGGGGCCTCCCCGCGCAGGTTCAAGTCCTGCTCACAGCGTGGGAGCACTTAGGTGACCCCCACCCCTCACCCCTCGCGCCACCAGCCGGGTGTGACTCCCCATCCTCCCCTCCCCTTCCCGGGTCTGAAATCCTGAAATCCTGAAATCCGTCTCCCCAGCATCCACTCCAACTTCCGGCCTCACTAGAAAAACTGCTGCCTTCCTGTCAACTTGTTACATCCAATGAGCGCGCCTACTCACCACTCCGGTCTACTCTGAAGAAAAAGTACATTGTGCATTTTTAGGAAATCAGCTCCTGCTTTCCAAGTTCCTCTTGTCAAATGCTAATCTGAAAATACATACTTGCAATCAAGACTCGCCTCCTTTAAATTTAAAGCGCGGACCTGCAGATAAAAAGCAAGACCAAGGATAAAGAGACACACTCAATAACAATGAAATGATCGGTTCACCAAAAAGACTTCTTCATTCTTATATGAAGCAAAACTGAGAAAATTAAAATAAGAAATAGAACAACCACAACCATGGTGATTTTCAAGGCCCCTGTGAGCAGATGATGAGACGCTGAAGGGAAGGCGGGGATACATAGGATACAGAAGATTTGGACCGTGGCTAGTAACTTATCAACTTGACCTAACTGGCACCTTTACGACCCTGAACCTACCTCTTGCAGAAAACACATTATTTTCAGGTGCACCTGAAAAATTCACCAAAACAGGGCCATCGAACAAGTCCCCCGAATTTTTAAAAGGCTAAAAAAATTTTTCAGAATGTCTTCTGACAACAGAATTCAAGAACAAAAAAGTAGAACATCTTCAGATACAGAGAAACTTCGGCATTACACTTCTTTATCCCCACAAGTCGAAGTCAAACTATAATGGAAACTAGAAGATATTCCAACGAAAAGCAACTTAGCAGAAAATATATAGGTTTACATGCATATGTTAGAAAAGAGGAGAGGGTTAAAATTGGGACACTTTAAGAAGAAAGTGACGTCATGGATTTTAAGCCAGAGACTTTTGTCTGCTGTGTTGAAAACAGTTTTCAAAGGCCAATATGGAAGACAGCGGCAACTCTTTTTTTTTAATATTTTTAAAACATTTCTTATTTATTTTTGATAGACACAGAGAGACAGCGCAAGCAGGGGAGGGTCAGAGAGAGAGGGAGACACAGAATCTGAAGCAGGCTCCAGGCTCTCAGCTAGCTGTCAGCACAGAGCCTGATTTGGGGCTGAACCCACAAACTGTTAGATCGTGACCTGAGCCAAAGCCGACCAACTGAGGCACCCAGGCACCCCAACAGGAGTAACTTTATAGATAATGGTGAAGACGGGATGTTGGAGACCCAAATAAGCACCAGTAGAAGGACAGATGGGAAGAACATCTTATACGTGTTGAAGGCACCATCGACAAGACTCTGTGATGACGTGAGGATGGGGTAAGGCAGTGGGAGGAATCAACATTGACCACACGTTCCCGTGGGATGGGGGTCAGTTGACTTTATGGTGCACTGTGCTAGGGGTACCTGTGTGAAATACGAGTGGAGGAGGAAATATGAGTTTCAAGCTTGGGAGAGATGTGTTTTGGATGTGAATATTTGAGGAGATCAGCTCCGGGCAGGTCACCAAGATGCCTAGAGTTGATGAAGGAATTCTGAGGGATAAAGGAAGGATCAACTCCAGAGATTCTGCCATGAGTCAACCCTGGGTACATCAGCCCTGGAAAACACGAAGATGCTTGAGATTTTTCCAGGTATAATCATGGTGTAGGTATCAGGATCAAGAACTTAAAACAACCATCTGAGAGTGTTCGACACTCCTAAGATAGGTGCGCTGTTTGTAGACACAGATTCGGCAGGAAACAATCCCAATATAGAGAACAGGTAACAGGGACAGATGAATCCAGAAGATCTCAGCGGAGTCTTCTGAGTAATGACTTTTGGAAGTAATTATCTACAGTGTGGTGGCCATTGTCACTTTCATTTCACACCTAAAATGTACTGGTTAGACACCACGTGGAAACACTCCCCAATCATTTCCCTTTGTCCAACACTTTTCATCATCACCGTAGCTTACCTTTCACCTTTTAGTGGACATTTCATTCAAATGAATTCACC
>NW_021914123.1:0-1243 GCF_006229205.1 Suricata suricatta | reverse complement strand
AACAGCAGACAGAGTCATCAGAGATAGGGCGGCTTTCTGGAACAAATACATCATTTAGAATATGTTTAAAGCCCCAAAAGACTCTGAAAATAGCAGCAGCCCCGATCTGAAGGACAGGGTTTTAATGTACACAACACAGAACAGCCATTTGTCACACATTAGTCTTCTCAGCCATATCCAGTTGTCCCAGCTGGTGACGGGGTCACCAGGGTCGTCTTCTACCACAAAGGACTAATACAATTTTAGAAGGCACTATCAGATTCATCACGTACTTTGGAAAGTCTTGGCCATTTGGTTATGATTATGCACAATGAAACAAAAGACAATGCATCTGAATTGAGTTCTGTCAGGTAAAGCACCAAAAAAAGAGGAGAAAAATGAAATGAGCAGGCTGGACCGAGGTCATGTCACAATCCTGAGTGATTCAAAATGAAGAAACATTTTGAGCACTTACTAAATGCAAAGCAGTGTTCCCTGCTGTAGGCCATGAATTTTTAAATCTAACTGTCCATAAAAATTATCTGGATGAATTAAAAAAAAAAAAAAGATTCCTTGGACTCTCCTTACAGCTTCGAAATCAGAAACTCTGATCTGGGACCCTAGACTCTAAATGTCTTAAAAGTCATCTTGGGCAATCCTAATGCAGCTTCTGATTCTATAGAATTAACAGGACCTCGCCCCAGCCCTCATGGATTTGACAGTGCAACTTCTGAGAAAATGCCTAAGTAAGATAAAACATGAATGTGTCAAATATTAAATAACAATATGGCAACACAAAGGATATCAGAATGCAATAAATAAGAATGCCCCCTTTTTTCCTGTCCTTTGACCAAGCACCAAGAAGTAAAGGTAATGATACATGGACTGAGCAGGAGTCTGCCCCCCAAAAATCTCCCTAGTTTATGGGATTATTTCAAATCAAATTGTACAGGATTGTAAAATATAAAAGAGGAACCAAGAAACCATGTGTGATGAAAGAAAATGCAAGTAAATAAAGAGATTTAGCTGCAGCCCAAATAATTTCTCCTATGGCTTTGAACATGCACATCATTCTCCAAACTAACAATTAGCACAAAGCTAATAATTAAATGACATTTGTAATAATAATTAAAGTGCATTAGAAGAACGCGTTAGCATCCTTCAAATTTTAACAGCCCCTAAAAAATAATTTTCATTTTAATGTGCCTAACTAATTAAATTGACTACATTTGTCTGGCAGTAATCTAAAAATCTGGCTGCAAAT
>NW_021914122.1:0-1243 GCF_006229205.1 Suricata suricatta | reverse complement strand
TCTCTCTCTCTCTCTCTCTTTCTCTCTGTCCCTCCTACACTTTTGCATACCAATGCTCCCTTCTCCCTCTCTCTCTCTCAAATAAATTTTTTTAAAAAAAGGTACATTTGGGGCACCTGGCTGGCTCAATTGGTTAAGTGTCTGACTTTAGCTCGGGTCATGATCTCCAGGTTTTTGAGTTCGAGCTTTGTGTCAGGCTCTGTGCTAACAGCTCAGAGCCTGGACCCTGCTTTGAATTGTGTCTCCCTCTTTCTCTGCCCCTCCTCCACTTGTGCTCTGCCTCTCAAAAATAAATAAATGTAAAAGAATTTTTTAATAAAATAAAATAAAGCAAAAATAATAACAGTGCATTGTAGGTTTATAGCACATGCAAAAAAATATATGACCCCAATAGCTCAAAAGAGGAGAATTTGGGATAATACTATTGCAAAGTTTTTATACTGCCTGTGAAATAGTGGGATATCACTTAAAGACAGACTGATTAGAAAGGATGAATACTATAAATCCTAGGGCAACTATGGAGGGGAAATAATATAGGTCTAAATAACATATTTTTAATGAACTCCAATGCGTTGCAGTAGTCCCCTGTGCAGAACATCCCAGGACCCCTGACTTGCACCCGTTTCAGCTATCCTGCCAAGGTGCCCTCTGTGTGGAGAGCCCTGGGACACCGCCTTGCACCCACTTCAGTACACCTGTCCTGCCAGGGATCGCTCTACATGGATAGTTCAGGAACAACCCCATCCCATACCCCCTTCAGCTTTAGGTGTTCTGCTAGGGTCACTCTGCACAGGGAGCCCCAGGACCTCCCGGCTTGCACCACTTCAACCTCGGCTGTCTTGTCAAGCCTCTTTCTGCACAGAGAGGCCTGGGAATGCACCACCTCATGCCCACTTCAGCTCCAGTCCTCTCTCAGGGCAGCCCCAACATGAAGTATCTGGGGACCCCCAGCCCACGCTAGCCAGTCAGTCACCAGGAACACACAGAGTCTACACAAGGGATGGCTATACACAAGACCATTCCCTCAAGTTTGGGGGAAGTAGCTGTTCCACTTAATTCATAAAAAAAAGTTATAGAAAGTTAAGCAAAATGAGGAGACAGAGGAACATGTTTCAAATGAAAGAAAAAGACAAAATATCATAAAAAGCTAAAGGAAACAAAGATAAGCCATACACCTGATAAAGAGTTTAAGTATCTAGAGAGAAGAGTAAAAGAACTCAGTGAGAGCTTCAAAAAAAAAAAA
>NW_021914121.1:0-1243 GCF_006229205.1 Suricata suricatta | reverse complement strand
CATGTCATGAACCATGAGATCATGACCTGAGCCAAGATAAGAGCTAGGTGCTTAACCCACTGAGCCACTCAGGTGCTCCTACATAACTATAATTTAAATAAAAACTTGAAACAAAAATAAAGTAATAAGTAAATAAATAAGATTGTATTTTATAATCTTATATATTATAGAAGAAACATTACAAAAGAATTTTAGAATTAATAGAAAACAGAAGAATAATTTATAAAGAATAGTTAATCTGTATTTCTAAAAATCAGATGTATTTAAAATAGTTTTTATAAATTTATTTGCCTTTATACTATATGCAGTACTATGTAGAAAGACAAGAGATCTAGTTGTTACTAATTCAACCTAGTTTATATAACTCATATAATAAAGGTAATGAAAGTCTGAAGGGAAACAGTGTGCCATTTCATTGAATTTTTTTCTTGTTTAGAGTTGTGACAAGTGAAAATTCTGGGATTTTTATGCATCATATTAATGTAGAATTGGCACTTATTATTTCTTGGTATATTTTTAATTGAACATGGAGCAAAATTATGACTACAAGTTATATGTTAACAGTGAAAGAGGGGCACCTGGGTGGCTCAGTCGGTTGAGTGTCCGACTTTGGCTCAAGTCATGATCTCACAGTTCGTGGGTTCGAGCCCCGCGTCAGGCTCTGTGCTGACAGCTAGCTCAGAGCCTGGAGCCTGCTTCAAATTCTGTGTCTCCCTCTCTCTCTGCCCCTCCCCACACATGCTCTATATCTCTCTGTCTCAAAAATAAATAAACATAAAAAGAAACAGTGAAAGATGAATAATGTAGCTATTATTAGTTTAATTTTCATCTTTTTGTGAGTGTAGATAACAGACATTTAAATTCATGTCCTAAATCCCAGCAGCAGAAAAAGGCTGTGTGGCCTACAGCATACTGAGATTTAGTTGAGGAATTGCTTTAAATAAAAATAGAACTCTAATACATGTTACTGACTAAAATTGAGTAGAAAATGACTTCAAATCAAAGCATTATTCTCTTGTCCTATTTTGTATAGATCATTACAGTTTTTTTTTTTTTAAGAAAAAGACCTATAGAGAACAAAACATTTGTGCATGGGGGAATTATGAGTTTCTGACCTGTGCAGTCACAGGATACCCTGTGCTTAGAGGGCTCTGCACTTGGTTTAACCCTCTAGAATTATGATTTTGAAATCATTAATAATATTTGAACAGGGTGCCACATTTTAGTTTGGTACTGTGTCCCA
>NW_021914120.1:0-1243 GCF_006229205.1 Suricata suricatta | reverse complement strand
AGATATTGAGAACAAACAGGATTGATGGGGGGTCAGGGAGAGGGGAAGGAGGGTGGTGGGCATAGAGGAAGGCACTTGTTGGAATGAGTACTGGGTATTATATGGAAACCAACTTGACAATAAACTATATTAAATTTTTTAAAAAGGAAAATAAATAAATAAATATTAAAAGAATCATTTTAGGGGCAGGTGGATGGCTTAGTTGGTTAAGCGTCTGACTTCAGCTTAGGTCTTGATCTCACAGTTCATGAGTTCAAGCCTCACATGGGGCTCTGTGCTGACAGCTCAGAGCCTAGAGCCTGCTTCAGATTCTGTGTCTCCCTCTCTCTGCCCCTTCCCCACTTGTTCTCTCTCTCTCTCAAAAATAAATAAAAATTTAAAAAATTAAAAAAACATTTAAAATGGCATAGCTACTTTGCAAAATAGTTTGGCCATATCTTAGAAATTGAAATACACACTTATTATGTGACCTAACAATTCTACTACTAGGTATTTACCCAGGAGAAATAAAACAAAGACTTGGACATGAATACTTATAGCAGCTTAATTAATAATAACAACCCATATGTTCATCAACAGGTGAAGGGATTAAACACTTGTATAATATTCATACAACAGAATACTATTCAGCAATAAAAAGGGATGAATTACTGACACAACAACATGGAGAAACCTCAAAATCATGGTATGCAAAAGAAGCCCAATACCAGAATCTATGCTGTATTACTCCGTCTATATGAAATTCTCGAATAACAAAACTAAGCCATAGACAGAAAGTAGATCAGTGGCTTCCTGCAGCCAGAGATGCGACACGATCAGCACCAATGGGACATACAGCAACTTCCTGGGGTGATGGAAATGTCTTAACATCTCAATTGTGTGGTGGTTGATGCATGGATATAGACATTTGTTCAAATTGCCCAAACTATACACTTAATACAGCTGATTTAAACTAAGAGGTAAAAGAAAGCAGAATCAATAAAGGAAGTGGCAAGGTAAACAGTCCAGTCCAAAGAGCAAGCCGGGAGCTCAGCACGGAGACCACCATCCGCTGCCTCGGCTCAGTGTTGAGGACTGTAAATGCTGTGAGAGTAAAACCCAAGGACAGATCTTCCTCTGTTGGCTACTGACACGTCTATCTACTTCCCTTTCCACCTCTTCTCTGCAAAACAAGTGGGAAGATTCTAACACGGTTCCCCCTGATCCCTGCCTCCCGGCACTCACGCCTGTGTGTCATCCCTTC
>NW_021914119.1:0-1243 GCF_006229205.1 Suricata suricatta | reverse complement strand
AAAAAAAAGAAAAAAAAAGAAAGGTCTCAAGTACAAAATCTAATCTTACAATTGAAGGAACCAGGAAAGTAACAGCCTGGTTTATTAATTTTTTATTAATTAATAAAATTGATTACTCCCTAGCCAGACTTATCAAAAAGAAAATATAAAGGATTTAAATAAATAAAGTCATGAACAAAAGAGGAGATATCATAACCAATACCAAAGAAATACAATTATAAGAGAATGTTATGAAAAACTATATACCAATGAACTGGGAATTCTGGAAGAAATGGATAAATTTGTAGAAACAAATGCAAGCAATAAACAGGGAATACTATGAAAAATTATATGCCATCAAACTGGAAAACCTAGAAGAAATGGACAAATTCCTAAACACACATGCACTATACAAATTCAAACGGGAAGAGAAACAAAATCTAAACAGACCCATAACCAGTAAAGAAATTGATTGTTATCAAAAATCTCCCAATGAATGAAAACCCTGGTCCAGATGGCTTCCCTGGGGAATTCTACCAGACATTTAAGTCAGACTTAATAGCCATTCTTCTCAGCTATTTCGAAAAATGGAAATAGAAGGAAAACTTCTGGACTCATTCTACACAACCAGCATCACTTTGATTCCTAAACTGGACAGAGACACAGCAAGAAAAGAGAACTATAGACCAATATCCTTGATGAATACAGATGCAAAAATACTCAACAAGATCAGCAAATTGAATTTAACATCATATAAAAAAAGTTATCCACCATGATCAAGTGAGATTCATTCCTGGGTTAAAGGGCTGGATCAATATTTGCAAATCCATCAATGTGATACATAACCTTAACAAAAGAAAAGATTAAAAACCATATGATCCTGTGCGGGGGACCAGCCCACGCATCAGAGTCTAAGGGTCTCTGAGTAGGGGGTTGGTGTTGGCGAAATATCTACAAGAAAGAACACAGTCAAGGTGAATGGTGGAAGGGACCACACTTTACTGTGAAACTTAGTGTCTTATATACCATAGGTGATTACATCATTCTTTTAATGATTACATTGTTTGCAACTTCTTAAGAATCACATTTCAGAAAAGATTATTGTTTTCACGGAAGAGAGAACAGAAAATCAAAGACAGGAATGAGGTACAATACAGAAGATCAAAAAACATAATTTATCACTCAAAATACATCAGCAGGGGTCCTATTTTGCATATATAGTGTAATATTAACCGAAGCTTATGACAAGGCTATTTTTCTTTAA
>NW_021914118.1:0-1243 GCF_006229205.1 Suricata suricatta | reverse complement strand
GTAAAAATTATACATGATAAAAATTTAGGATATGCAAATAGTGCCAAGGATTATCTAAGGCAGCATCTGATGCCTTGCTGAAGGAATCTTCCCAATTGCTCATTGACATTTTGTCTTTTTGTAATTTTGTCCTCAAATGGCACATGTTTCCTCATCGTCGGAACATTTTGCTAGTCTGTTCTCATAATACCTAAAATATAACTTACTTATCTATTAGAAATCAATGTAATATGATTGGATTAAAGAAATTTAATTAAAAGGTGTTTAAGAGGGCGTACTTTCATAAAAGCCTAGGAAAGAGGTAAACAGCTAATGTAAAATTTTGTTAAAAACAGCAACAGTGTACGTTCATATAAATGCAGTGCAGGACATATGAATATATGAAAGTCAGACCATTGTAGACATGTATCCCACAGGAAACCCCCAGGACAGTAGAACTCAGCTATAGTTTTCTGTATTTCAATTCTATTTTATCTTTCCTTACTAATTTTTTTGTATAAAATGCAGAGGAGAAAGAAGCCATATTGATAAAAGATAAATAGTGATTTAAAACCTCTTTCTATGAGCTCCAGTTCAGAAGATATTTGTGATTAGCTGTGCGTGGGTAGCTCAGTTGGTTAAGCATCCAACTCTTGATTTTGGATCAGGTCATGATCTGATGGTTCCTAGGATCAAGCTCCACATCAGGCTCTATGCTGATGGGTGGGGTCTGCTTGAGATTCTCTCTCTCTCTCTCTCTCTCTCTCTCTCTCTCTTCCCCTCCCCAGCTCATACATGCACCTGCCCTTTTTGTCTCTCAAAACAGATAAATAAACATTAAAAAATAAAAAATAAAACATTGTGATTTGAAAAGGAAGAATCAGGGACCAGAAGGAAAGACATACCAGTTTGGTAATGAATGTAGACTAAATATAGAATTTACATAAGATGTAATAAGATTAAGAACAGATAAAAAGTCTTGATTATAATACCACATAGTGTAGAAACACTAACAAGTAAAAAGGAAACAAATCAAGTCACTTTCTTTTTGAAAGTGGATGGCCCAGTTTTTACAGAGGAAATGGTTTTTTTTTTGAGTGTCCAAATAGGAAGATCTGACTTATTATTTAAGTGGTAGGCCATTTTTCACAAATCATTTTGCCTCTTTAAGTATTGATTTCCATTTGTCTACATTCAGCCATGTTGTATTCTTTGGGGAATAAGGTCATTTTCAATCCTATCATCATTAATAATTCAATGATTT
>NW_021914117.1:0-1243 GCF_006229205.1 Suricata suricatta | reverse complement strand
TAAAAGAGTTTGGGGAAATGGACTAGATAGTTTTGAAAAAAATAAAGATGATATATTTCATGATATGTAACATAAATTTGGAATGAATCTAAGTTTAAAATATAAAAAATGAAAACATTAAATTCTTAGACAAAATTATGAAATATAAAATACATATATACATATTGTAGTGAAGAGGTTTTTCTAAGTACAGCCTAAATCGAGATATAAGTCTGTTATATATGTATATAACTGATCAAATCAATGGTATAAAAAGTAAAAATAAATAAAGCCCACCATAATCACAATCAGATTACAAACATCATAGTGGAAATATTTGTCACTTCTGCCTCAAAGGACTGTTCTTTAATATATCATAAGTCCTCCTCAAATGAATAAGGCCATAAGGAAGACATACAGAGAGAAGATATAGAATGACATTTTACAGGAAAATTTGTATAATTGTTCCAAATCATAAGAAAATATTTCAATTTCCTCAAAACCACTGATACTAATTAAGTTACAATAGTATGTATTAATTTAAAAAACAGTATTCTACTATCAGGCTTTTGATTAAAATAACTCTACATAAATACTGTATTCTAGTTAGTAAATTTATTTCTCACCAGGTTAAAGGTCAGCAATTCTAAAATACTTTATGCATATATTCTAGGATTTAGCAAATAAAATACGTTGTAAATGATGTGAAGCAGATTCCTCCCTGTCAGAGATACAAGTTACAAATAAAGAAAGAGGGAATGCTAAAATAAACTCTCTAATGGTGAATTGGAATCACAGATGTAATTAAGAACTTGTGACTTTTAAATATATGTATTTAAATATACACATGCATATGTACATATGGATGCAAATATCTGCATGTGTCCCAGTGTGTGTGCACATGTTAGTGACATGCATGTATTTTATAGCTCTGTTCACAGAGAGGGCACAGAAGAATGATATCCCAGTGGCAATGAGCACACCTAGCACTCCAAACAATAATCCTTCAATAAGAATTATGGCTCCTTAGAGAAATGAGTGATCCAGATCTGGGTCAAGGGAACACATAAGATGAGCCTGGAACATTTGTGATTTCAGAAAATAAGGAGGAACTAAAACAAAACTATACAATAAAACTGAGGCATGTCCAAAATCATAGCAATCAACATAAAAGATTTCCCGATCACTAATCATAAAAATGAAAATGGAATTAGACAATAACTCATAGAGTAAAATAAATACTCATGGTTCTATATTGATGCAT
>NW_021914116.1:0-1243 GCF_006229205.1 Suricata suricatta | reverse complement strand
CCTCGGAACTCTCTCTGTATTCCTACTTCCTCCTATCTTTTTGAAGTTTTAGTTAAGTTTGAACTATGGGAGAAGGCAAGAGCAGAATATACTGGCCTGTTTATAATTTCCCCATTGCATAGAGCAAGATTGCATAGCAGTACTACTGCTGTGGCCTTCAGTGATGAAAAGTGTATATTAATGACTCCTAACCACATGTCTCCAGATGTTATCCTGAATGTGACAATAGGACCCAGTGACTGGAGCTCTTCAGTCCACTACACCTAAAGGATGCAGAAGTTACAAGGGCTGTAAGAAATCTGTAGGGATGAAATGTGCCTTGCCCCTCTGGACAGAGGCTAAGCTCTGTGAGGGCATCTCAGATTGGAAGACACAGGCTGACTTTGAACTCCAGGAAATTCTCAAAGTAAAAGTGAAAACTCAAGTGTAAAGTAATTTTAATTTCTTTACTATTCTGCTCATTTTCCTGTTTCTTCATGCCATGATTTAAATCTAATCTTTCTTTAAAGTTAGGTAAGTCAATATAAATAATATGTGCTTAAAAGTTATATTACTCCCTTTTTCTTAAGTTTATTTATTGAAAGGGTGAGAGAGAGAAAGAGAGAGAGAGCGAGCAAGTGTGAGCATGAATCCCAAGTAGCCTCCACATGCAGCACAAACCCCAATCCAGGACTTGAAACCATAAACCGTGAGATCATGACCTGAGCCAAATCAGGAGTCAGACACTTAACCAACTGAGCCACCCAGGTGCCTTTATATTACTATTTTAATAGAGAGATTTTTATTAAGAAAAATGTCATTATTATACATGAGTATATATGATTTATTCTCAGTGTGAAGAAAGACTTGAGTAGAACTATGGCATTTGTTTTTCTGCTCTGTCCACTGTCATCTTTTGGTGATACCTGAATTTCTAGTGTAGGACCTCTAAAGAGAAAGCTGTACCTTGTCAGGCCTGCAAGAATCACATGAATTACCTGAATTCACCTTCCTTGGAATCTCCCCTATTTCAAGAAAGATAATTATATAATTTACATGAAGGTGATTTTCTATCTCACTGTAAAGTTCTTATTGGTTTTAATATGATACAGTTTTAACAGGTAAAATAAAAATAGTTAATGGTGGAAAAATATGATACAGTTTTGAACATTTATGTTTAAAGGATAGTACTCGATTGTTTTCATACCTTTAAATGTTGGCCAATGAATAATTTTAAGATGGTAAAAAATGTTCTATAGTGAAT
>NW_021914115.1:0-1243 GCF_006229205.1 Suricata suricatta | reverse complement strand
GGGGCCTTCCGGGCACTCACGCACTGCGGTCCCGCCTCGCGCCCGGGCCATGGCGGCGTCCCGGCTGGCGGCTGGCGGGGCTGCAGGCGCGTCTTTGAGTACAGGCTATAAAGGGCGCACGGAGTAGCTCGGGCTAAGCGGCACTTAATATCCAGACACCACTCTGAACCAAGAGCAATTCACTCGAGTGTCTAAGCCGCCGGAGGGCGCGGGCCTCCTCCGTGAACAAACCTTCCGTGCGGGCACGCACGGCGGCGGGAGAACCACAAATGCTTTAATGGCAGCTTGCCCACCTGAGATCCGAGGCCATGCGCAGTGACAAGAGTGTCCCCAAACTACAACTTGATGGGGGGGAGGGGCTTACTGAAAATAGTCGCGTTAGCCCATTCTTCCTGGAACAGCTCAAACAGAAGCAGTTCCTGTTGAGGCCATTTTGTCGTTAATTTTGGCCGCTGTCTGGAAGACGGGCGTCTGTGAGCCCTGAGGGTGGTCGCTGCACGACGCAGGTGTCACTTTGCATTAAAACACGACTGCGCTTGCTTTGCGCCGTTCGCGGCAAGGTCGGAGCCGGGCTGTGGAACTCAGTGGTTCCGCGCAGCCGCGAGCAGCCGCGGCCGGCCAGAGCGGGCACTGCTGTCCCCGAGGGGCCTGTCCCCGCGGCCGCTCCCACTCCGCGAGCTGGGGCCTCCGCACCTTTCCGACTTCAGTCCCTGCGGGGGTCCTGCTGGTGGGAGGGTTTGTGGGCGCAGTGCTAACAGCCACCGACCGCGGCGGGACGTTGCTGGTCCCTCGGGGCCCTGACGCACAGCTGGCGGTGCTTCTGTTCAAAGGCACGGCGCCCACGTGGAGAGAGGCCCTCGCTGCGGCCCACGTCCACGGCCACGGGCCGGCCTGCGCCAACGGTTCAACGTCCTACTAACCCTGCAGCAGCCCCTTGTCCCCTGAGGACCCCGGGGCACAGAGAGGCCACCCCGTGTGAGGTCACACAGCTGACGGTGGGGCTGGGCCCCCAGGCCTCCGCCACGCCGCCGTCAGGAGACCCCGGGGCTGCTCAGCGCCTCCCCGGCTCTGTGAGCGGCTTTGCCAACCAGACTCGCGAGGGAGGCCACCTGCTGGAAGGACACCCGGGCTCCCGGTCAGAACCAGCCGCCCCCCCCAGCGGGCCCGCATCTCTGCGGCGCGAGACCTTGAGCTCTCCTCCGAGCCGGCTGTGACATCTGCAACCCCCGCTGACCCGTGAGTC
>NW_021914114.1:0-1243 GCF_006229205.1 Suricata suricatta | reverse complement strand
AAAAAAGAAAACCAATACAGAATGCCCAGTTCTGTTTGATTTTAAGATAAACAATGAGTAATCTTCGTATAGGTATGTCTCAAATACTGTGGGGGGACATACTTCAACGACTACTCAAAAAAGGTTATTTGTTTTTTATCTGAAATTCGAATTTCACTGGGCATCCTGTATTTCATCTGACAACCCACCTGCCCAGGGCAAGTTTTATTCTGTCCCTCTCTTAATAAAATCACTGCCTTCCATTGAATTTTATTTCTGAATGTTTGAAATGAGTAAATATTTAGCTTTAAAATGGAAAAATGGAAAGCCATATTGTTCTCAGGCTGATGTGCTAAATTTTTCCTTTGACCCTTTTTACCACTGGTAGTATGGTTTGGCCTGTCCCGTGTCCCCTGTGTTTAGCAGTAGAACAAGTCCACGTTCTGTGGGTCAATTCTGTGACCCATTGGGTGATTGCCCTCTGGGTGGAAACAAGGTTCTGGTCCCCCAGAACCAGAGAGGAGCTTGATCCTTCCCCACCCAGAGGTATTCAAGGAGGTGGAAGCTTCACTTCCAGAAGCTGATCTTTAATGTCAGGAAGGCATGAGATGGACGTATCCAGCTCTGCTTAAGTCCACTGGTGAGACACGCCATGTCACAGTTTTATCCAGGGCATGAAGCTTTGACTTGGGCATGTACTGGATTGTTATGTTCTGGTCAAGCTTCTCCAGAGCCAGACCTGCCAATAAGGGCCTGCCATGGCCTGGAACACTATATCCAGGGACCAGACGTCGGCTGATGTGGCTGAATCAGGACACGCCACACCTGACATGAGCTGTCAACAACTGGGCGACGCCTGGGAATGAGAAGGTGCCCACAGGAAGCCAGGCCAACGTCAGGCCCAGTCCTCGGCGTGCCTCTCACCGGCCTGAAGGGAGCTGGCTGGGTGTCTGTAAACAGGCGCTCTGCAGCAAGACACATCTTGCGTCCCCTCCCCAGCTGTGTTGTCAGTATTCCTGACCAGTGCACAGGAGACAGAGGGCGGTCTCTGCCATTTCTTGTCATCGAAAGAGTGGAATCAGTGGATTCACTCTGCCTGCCCTCCTCACTTGGGTTCACTGAGAGAATGAAGCCCTGATGTTCAACATAATTCCCTCAGGACTAGCTGTGTGCCTTTCCTGCTAAGCCCCCACCCTGATACAGGAGCCCTGCCCGTTCCCATGCAGCACCTGAGTGGCCCTGAGCTCCCAGGAAAATGGCAGAC
>NW_021914113.1:0-2472 GCF_006229205.1 Suricata suricatta | reverse complement strand
TGAGCCTAAGTGAGCCAATCTTAATTGCCTTGTCCCCACCACCAACTATGCTACGTGGCACCAACAGGGATTATAAATGTCATTTCTGTTTTCAGACGAGAGAACAGACAATAGAGATTAACTGCCTGGTCTGAAGCTGTACAGGGAATGAGTCCCAGGCAGGCTGGTCACAGAGCAGCTTAGGCCTTGTGCATAGCTGGCTGTTCACAGAAATGCCAGCAGAAACCCTTGGGACCAGCTGGACGTGTTGCTCTGTGCCTCGCGTGGCTCAGGGGCACGTGTGAGTGGTTGGCTGCGATTCTGTACCACAAACAATGTGACTCAAACTGGAGGAAGAGGGAGTTGGGGCCGTCCCTCCTGGGACACCTGCAGGCTCCAGGCTTCTCTAGATCGACCTCCGCACACTTCAGAGACATCACTTCTCCAAGAAGACGTCTGTTCAGTGACCTTGTCTTCCCTACGGGACTCGAACTTTCCTGGAGTCAGAGCCTGGCACTACACGTGAGGAGCTGAGTAATGTTTATTGAATGAGTGATGGACCAGAAGAGGAACGGGGATAAAGGAGGAGCACTTCCACGTGAGAGCTGAGGGCTGGCGCTCCACCGGCCTTCCTCACCCCTCCAACAACCACTCATTCACTCCGTAAACATCCCTTGACACGTGGTGGAGCCGGTGCCGACTGGACAGAGCCTCCCATCCGGCAGAGGAGAGGAATCTTCAACAAATACAGCACAGGACAGAGACAAGTTGGGGACAGGTGTATGGAACTCGGGACCTTGGGAACCAGGGGGTCATCAGGGTCTGTGGGGACAGGGATGCTGAAGTGAAAGGGAGCCCTAAGAGCAATAATGGGGCCATGGAGACATGATCTATTAGAGAAGCCTTCCCCGGGGAAGGGGCATTTAGGCCGAGGCCAGAACACTGAGGGGACCAGCCTCATGCAGGGGCAGGTGGGGAGGGAGGAGGGGTGGCCCAGGCTGCAGGAATAGCATGCGTGTGGCTCCTCATTGGGAGGGAGCTTGGCAGGTTTGTTACGAGCCCAGAAAGATGGTGTGTGGGTTTGAGCCCCACGTCGGGCTCTTCGCTGACAGCATAGAGCCTGGAGCCTGCCTCAATTTCTGTCTTCTTCTCTGTGCCTCCCGACTCTTGCTTTGTCTCTCACTGTCTCAATAATAAATAAACATAAAAAAAAAAACCCAAACACCACAAACGTAGGGCTGAAAGCGTATTCTCCAACGGTTCTGGAGGTGAGAAGTCCGCGATGGGCTGGTCCAGAAGCTCTAGGGGTGTCTGGGCTCCCCCTCTCTCCTCACTCTCAGGACCCTTGTCATTGTTTCTGGCCCCAGGTGGTCCAGGATAATCCCTCCCCCATCTCCAATCCTCAGTCGCATCTGCAAAGTCCTTCCTGAATATGAACTCACTCACGTCTTCAGATGTTCGGGGATGAGGACGTGGACGTTGGTCGGGGGTTGGGAGGGCATTACTCATCTGGAGCCTGGATGAAAGCAGGTGTCCTCTGCGCTCCACATGCATTCCACCACTTAACCCCCGAGACATATCTAGTCCCTTCCAGGCAAGCGGGGGGGGGGGGGGGGGGGGGGGGGGAACTAACCGAGCCCAAGGCCTATGGCTGCCTGCCTCGGTCAGCACTCCCTCGCCATCCACATGCACAGATTAAAGTGTGGCTGTAAACACGACAGGGGCCAAAGTCCTAGAACCGGGTTAAGTGTTCAAAAACCAGACGAAAGCATTTGTATCCAGATTAATAAATTGGGCTGGACAACCAGCAGCAGGGCCCCGGTTAGACCAGGGTCGGGGGTGGCCCAGTCCTTTCTGAAGGAGTGGAGAGGAGAGGGAAACTGAGGCAGCGAGGGTCTTTTTCCCACATCCCCACTTCAGCTCACTTCTCCAATTTGAGCCGCATCAGCACCGCTGGCCAAGGCTGGGGTTCTTGTCCTCTGAGAGTTTGTGGCTCAGCGGGTCTGGGGTGGGGCTGAGAAGTCCTGCTCCTAACAAGCTCCCGGGTGACGCTCCATCGGCCATGCTCTTCTTACTCTAGTTGTGTGGTGTCTCTGGAATAACAGACTCCACAGTGAAATCGGTGGTGCGAACGCCTGGACCCGATGCTCTCTAAGGCTTCCTCCGGCTTCCTGCAGCGGCGTTAGGAGCCCGTGTGTCCAGAATGTGTTACAAACTATAAAACGAGAATGGAATCCCCAGGAGCTGGGGCAGCATCCTGACAGGCTCAGGAGCACTGAGCGCCTTGTCTCAGGATTCCAGTTTCACCAGGGAGGGGCTGTGTGCCCTTGAAGAAGTTATGCCCCTCTCTGAATCTCTCTTCCTCTACCAGTAGGTGCAGTAACTGTCTCTGATGCAACAGAAATACTGAGGCCAGACCTTGGCACATAATAAACCCTCCATAAATGGTGCCAACTATTGTTCAGTAAAGACAACAGTAATAAAAGGAAAAAA
>NW_021914112.1:0-1291 GCF_006229205.1 Suricata suricatta | reverse complement strand
ATCCTTATGGGTGAAGATGGTACTGGTACTGGTTTCAATCATGCCTTCCCAATCTGAAGTTGTTCAGTTAATAGGCCATTTGAGGGGATAATATTTCTTAACAGAAACCAATAGCAATTTTGTCTCTTAACATAACTTCCAAGATGATTTTATTCTGTGAAGTCATCGTTGCAAAGGACCTTGGAGATGGCCCACTTTAGTAAGCTCACGTTATTAAAGAGACCGATAAACCTCTCAGCCAGTTCAAGCCCGGGACTTGAAACTGGATCCCTAATGCCAGTCCTGAACGCAGGTCTCCTCTTTCTCCCACCCCAAGCTGGCAGGATGGCAAGGTCATTCTCAGGCTTGTGCTAACCTCATCAACACAGGAAGTTTGCAAAAACACTCTCAGACCCATAGATAGGCAAGTTTAACAAGCCCAAAGGGGCTTAAGGTCTCTGTCCACCACCCTCCTCTTCAGGGAGGAACAGGACTGCATTTTTAAAGGTGAGCTGCCTCCAGAAACCTGTCATAGTGGAGCTCGGTGTCTGTGCTTCAGCATCCCCATCCTGAGGGGCATACCAATGTGTCCATCCATTTGCTTTCTCCAGATCTCAAGGCGTAGCCATCTGGTTCTACTTCATATGTTCTCAGCTAGCGCCAGATCCCTTCCTAAACTACTTCCTCAAACCCTCCTCCTCTAATATAACGGATCCGTTTCCCCCAAATCCCTATTCTATCTACCTCCTTGCTCTGGTTTGAGCTTCCTCTGTCAAAGGCCCTGGTCCCAGAAGACACTTACTGGTGCACAGGCAACACTGGGTCCATCAGCACCTCAGGAGAGGAGTCCATGAAGGGGCTATGTCTCCAAAGGCCTTTTATGTCGGCCTTGGGCTCTGCCCTCAGCCTGTGAGACAGGACCTGGGCATGAGGGGACTGCCTTCTGCCACCCACATGGTCCTGTGACAAGTGATGAGTGGCCGCCCCTCCCTGACTCCTTCCATGGGGCCCAACATGGCTGTTCCCAGGTAGGGCTGCTTAGAAGCAAGAAGTCACAGGATTGTGGACAACTTACTTTGATCTTTTGTCTCATTCTCCTTGGCAAGTGCCACCTGGAAGGCCACCCAGATTCTGTTTTGGATCTTGGCCTAGAGTCCCTTTCCTTATTCCTGCCACATAAAATCAGTGGCTCTTGGCAGCCTGATCTGGATTACAATTCAGAGATACCTTCACATTTCTCTACTTATACCCAAGTCTAAGCCATTCTGTCAGGCTCCCAGAGGTCAGCAAACTGGTCTAGAGCTCAAGTCTT
>NW_021914111.1:0-1243 GCF_006229205.1 Suricata suricatta | reverse complement strand
TTTTTTTTTCATGGTATTAACTTTTTAAAGAGACTAAGCCAATTCTCTTGAACAAAACCCCATGCTCTAGGTTTGTTTAATTTTTTTTTTTATTGTGTCATGTATCTTTTACTCTATCCTCTGTGGTTTTGGAAGCTGTAAGTTTGTTCCAAAGACCTGATTAGAAGCAGGTTGTGATTTTTTGTCAGGAATAACTCGATAGGCAGTACTAGGTACTAGGTATCTTGATATCAGGAGGTACATTATGATTGTCCCACTATTAGTACTACTAAGTTTCATCACTTGATTAAGATGGTAATACGTGCCTGGTCTCCCAGTGTTCAAGTGCATGTTTACCTTTAACAAGTAGAACTAAATCATGAAATGATTTGGGGGAGGTGAGGGTGGCTAATATGACTACCCTTTCGTCGAATGCTGTTAGCATCCATTGATGGGCTTTATCTGAATCATATATTGCATTGGAGGTTGCAAATTGGTCATTTAAAATTTTTATCATTCCTTTTACATATATTAACTAATATTTCTCTGTAAAGAAGAGACTTCCCTCATAAGAAGGGATGCTTGAGATGATCTTATTGTTCATATCAGTACAACATGTTTACTATCAATCTTCTAAAATATCAGCCTTAGATTATGGAACTCAGTTGTAGATCAGTCATAGCTTATATGCGATATAAACTTTTAAGAGCATTTTGATGTGCATTAAGATTGAAAGTGGAAAATAGATGAAATTGAAAGCAGTGTTTCAAAATGGTGAGCGAATATTCTAAGAGGTGTGGTGAGAGGAATTTCAAGAAGTCACAGTCAATATCAGCATATGTTTATTGATCTAAAATGAAATTATTAATACAGGCACTAAAAGAGCCTACCATACCCCAAAAACCTAATGGTATGCATGGTCAGTGTAGATAAATATTTAGTCCTGACCAGAAGTAAATTAATACAAATAGTTTGGACTGTCCGCCTGTTGCCCCACCATTAATAATCTCTCCACTGCACATTCCGACCATTACTCTTCAATGTGCTTTGGTTATTCTTGCCATCCCTTAACTGCACATGGTCAATCATTTTTTCATGGCTTTGTCTAAGCCCTTTACCTGGACCAAAACCCTTCCTTCTTGCCTCTTAGATCCCAGGGTACCCATCTCTCAAGCGCAGCTATAATCCCACTCTCTCTGTGAAGCTCCTTTCTCCCTGACCTCTCCAAATCACTAGCACACTCTGTCACATCTGGGGTCCCTGA
>NW_021914110.1:0-1243 GCF_006229205.1 Suricata suricatta | reverse complement strand
CCACGTGTGTGTGTGCATGTCTGTGCACATGCATGTGTGAGTGTGCCTATGCGTGTGTGTCTGTATGTGCGCGCGCCTGTGGGTGCATGTATGCATGCACGTGCATGTGTCTGTGTGTTCGGGCTTGTGTGTGTCCGTGGGTGTGTGCCGTAGGTGTGTGCTTATGCGTGTATGTGTCTGTCTGCACGTGTGTGTGCGTGGATGCGTCTGAGTGCGCATGCATGCGTGTGTATGTGTGTGCATATGTCTGTGAGCATGTGTGCATGTGTCTGTGTGTGCGCACGTGTGTCTGTGTGCATGTGTGTTACGTGTTTGTGTGTGTGCTCGTGGTCCTGTGTGCCCAGTCTGGGAGCCCCGGGTCGCAGGCCGTGCACCCCACACTGAGCTGAGCGGCCCCAGTGGGCAGATGGGAGTCAGTGAGGCCACATAGCACCTCGCTGGGGCGGTGGATATGGATTAGCAGTGATTGGACTCGCCTGTGGGGCACAGAGCCCGTGCACAGAGAGCGTCCCCATCATGGACAAGCCCATCCAGAGACACAGCGTCCCCGTCCTGGGAGAAGGCAGAGAGGGGCGGTGTGGGGCGCCCGGTTGCAGGCTGGGTCCTCCCATCCTGACGTCCCACGGCCCACGAGTCCCGGCTGTGAGGGGAGTCGGGCAGTGTCTCCGCGCTCGGGGTGGCCCTGGCGGCTGCCGGGGAGCGAGAAGGCAGACAGGCGCGCGGCCACACGGTGCGCCCCGCCACACAGCGTCCCGGGCATCCAGAGCGCCCAGCTGCTTCAGCCAGCCATGCCCTCGTCGGGGGGCAGGGACGGGAGAGGCGGACGGGAGGTGTCGCACAGACGGAGGCGAGCGAACTCCCTGAGACACGCGGAGGGGAAGTGGGACACACCAGAAGCAGACGATCATGCAGCTTGATGGGAGAGATGGGAGGACCAGTGGCACCGGAGTCACCGCCTGCAGCTCTGTCACCTCCAAGTGGCAAGGGCGGGACGCCCACCCAGGGCTGCCGGCAGCAGGGCCCGAGCCTGACCTCAATGTCATTCTTCTGGAAAGTGAGGACTAGGACGCCTGCCCACCCAGTCCCGGCCTCTCAGGGCACGACAGACCCCTCAGCCAGGACCCCCCTGCCCCCCGGAACCGTCCCAGGCCCTGGAGGGTGTCGAGCAGCACCCGGCCCCACCCACCCCGCCGGGCGTGACAAGACCACCTCAGGCATGTCAGCGTGGCCCCTGGGGTCGCCC
>NW_021914109.1:0-1243 GCF_006229205.1 Suricata suricatta | reverse complement strand
TCTCTCTCTCTCTCTCTCTTTCTCTCTGTCCCTCCTACACTTTTGCATACCAATGCTCCCTTCTCCCTCTCTCTCTCTCAAATAAATTTTTTTTAAAAAAGGTACATTTGGGGCACCTGGCTGGCTCAATTGGTTAAGTGTCTGACTTTAGCTCGGGTCATGATCTCCAGGTTTTTGAGTTCGAGCTTTGTGTCAGGCTCTGTGCTAACAGCTCAGAGCCTGGACCCTGCTTTGAATTGTGTCTCCCTCTTTCTCTGCCCCTCCTCCACTTGTGCTCTGCCTCTCAAAAATAAATAAATGTAAAAGAATTTTTTAATAAAATAAAATAAAGCAAAAATAATAACAGTGCATTGTAGGTTTATAGCACATGTAAAAAAATATATGACCCCAATAGCTCAAAAGAGGAGAATTTGGGATAATACTATTGCAAAGTTTTTATACTGCCTGTGAAATAGTGGGATATCACTTAAAGACAGACTGATTAGAAAGGATGAATACTATAAATCCTAGGGCAACTATGGAGGGGAAATAATATAGGTCTAAATAACATATTTTTAATGAACTCCAATGCGTTGCAGTAGTCCCCTGTGCAGAACATCCCAGGACCCCTGACTTGCACCCGTTTCAGCTATCCTGCCAAGGTGCCCTCTGTGTGGAGAGCCCTGGGACACCGCCTTGCACCCACTTCAGTACACCTGTCCTGCCAGGGATCGCTCTACATGGATAGTTCAGGAACAACCCCATCCCATACCCCCTTCAGCTTTAGGTGTTCTGCTAGGGTCACTCTGCACAGGGAGCCCCAGGACCTCCCGGCTTGCACCACTTCAACCTCGGCTGTCTTGTCAAGCCTCCTTCTGCACAGAGAGGCCTGGGAATGCACCACCTCATGCCCACTTCAGCTCTAGTCCTCTCTCAGGGCAGCCCCAACATGAAGTATCTGGGGACCCCCAGCCCACGCTAGCCAGTCAGTCACCAGGAACACACAGAGTCTACACAAGGGATGGCTATACACAAGACCATTCCCTCAAGTTTGGGGGAAGTAGCTGTTCCACTTAATTCATAAAAAAAAGTTATAGAAAGTTAAGCAAAATGAGGAGACAGAGGAACATGCTTCAAATGAAAGAAAAAGACAAAATATCATAAAAAGCTAAAGGAAACAAAGATAAGCCATACACCTGATAAAGAGTTTAAGTATCTAGAGAGAAGAGTAAAAGAACTCAGTGAGAGCTTCAAAAAAAAAAAA
>NW_021914108.1:0-1243 GCF_006229205.1 Suricata suricatta | reverse complement strand
CTGCTGTGCTGGGCCCTCCTGGTTCTCAACCGGCTGCCCTCACAGGGAACTGCAGGACGGTGGCTGGTGCCTTGGGACATTTCCAGGATGGGTCCTCTGGGTGCCCGGGGCTGCTGACACTTCCAAACTGAAGTGTAGAAAAGCACTGCGGAGTCTGTAGGTGGGCCCATGGAGACTTTTCCAGCTGAAAGGCCCTCACCCCCCCACCCCATCCCCACAGAGGCTAGGAAGTACTGACTCCAGTCCCTCTTGTGGCACGGCAGGTGACCACAGGCTCGGGGATTATAATGCAGGGTGTGTGAGGATGGCTGCAGCGTGGGGTGGCCGGCCACACACTTGTCCCGAGCTGGTGATGTACTGAAGAATCCCCCAGCGAAGAGAGCAATGCGCCCCAGGGAACTGGCTGTTAAACAGCCCCACAGAACAGCAGTTAAACAGCCCCATGGAAATGGCAGTTAAACAGGCCCATGGAATCTTCTGGAACAGCAAACCCAGGAAACTGCCTCAGTCATCAGGCATTCATGTACAGTGGGTCCTCGATGGCACTAGTGCCAGCATGTGGCAGAGAGAAGCACGTGCTGGGGCCATGCTGCCCTCTGTCCCTACAGCACATGGCAGCGAGCATCCTGCCGACGCCCACGGGAGGAGGTGAGGCCACGTGCTGCAGAACGTGGGGGTGTGCAGGGGGCCTCTTACCACGTGCGCTGCATCTCACACTACCACGTGCACACGTGTGCACACACAGAATCAGAGGATTGTGCCAACACAGAAGCAAAGGACAGTGTTTGAGAGGTCCCAGCTGCGAGGTGACTCTGGATGCTGTCCCAGGCCTGGACACACGAGGGTACAGCAGAGGGGCACCTGGTCCCTGTGCCATTTTCAGTTTAACGTACAGCAGTTCAGGCCCTGCTGGAACTTTTGTGCCTGTACCTTTTGATGGCGGCCCTGGGTCACATATTCATAAGTGCTCATCTGCTTGGACACTAGAGAGGAGAAAGGAGGAAATGGGCAGTTACAATTATGCAAGTGGGCGGAGCGGCTCGCAGGCCATGACCCAGCCTTCCAGGGCCCCCCCACCCTCAGGGTGCCTGGGGGCTGCCTCCTAACCCGGAGAGCAAGGGGACTGCTGCACCTCGACTATGGGGGCCCCATGGCCACAGTGCCCTGTAGACGCCGTGTGGGGGCTGGGCACCCCAAGTGGCTGGCCAAGCCCCTTGCTGCAGTCACTGCTGGGCTTCTGAGC
>NW_021914107.1:0-1243 GCF_006229205.1 Suricata suricatta | reverse complement strand
CGGGTGGAGATTTTGATATTACAAGGAGGTCAAGGTAACTGTCCTCACTGCATGAGTCAACTCCATCATCCACATGCACAGGGATGATTCGGGGGCTAAGCTCCAAGTGGGCCTGCCCAAGGGCCGGGTTTACATTTTGTTGAATGTTTTCTGTGTCCATCAGAAGAGACTGTGTCCATAGGGTGTTTTGCCAGAAGGAAAAGATAAGAGAGAAAAAAGAGGTTAAGTAAAGTGAGAGATGCTGGTCAGTGTGTACAAGCAGGTAAGCAGTATAGGTCAGTTCTTGGAGTCTGCCTGGTGACAGTAACTGCCTCACATCGTAGGTACCATTATGAACACTGCCAATGGCCACTGGATCACTCTGGTATTTATTGCAGAGACAGCTGACCTTCTGGGATGTGGCTCTAGAATTCTCTCAGGAAGAATGGGAATGCCTGAACCACAGTCAGCGGAAACTGTATGCGGATGTGATACTGGAGACCTATGGGCACCTCCTCTTCTTGGGTGAGGATCACTCCTTCCAGATTTCAAAACCGCACTCAGATGTTTTGTTCAGTCCTTTGAAGACTCTTACTTGGAAGCTCCTCTTTGCACGACTGGTATCCAGATCCCTGCAGTAAGGGAAGAATGTTGGGATTTGTAGATGTAGGGAAATACCTCATGGGGATTCCTTTTCAGCTTCAGCCTCCCTTTTTGTCAGGTGCCACCATCATAACTGTAAATTCATAGCAATTCTAAATGCTGAGTGGCATAGGATGGTACTGCCCATATCTCAAAGTCCAGTTTTTCCTGCTTGTTGTATAGGTGTCCTTGGATGGGAGGTCATGATGGGAGTATTTGTACCTCCTCCTGCAAGTACTGAAGAGGCTCCCTCTGTGGAAACAGCGTTTGGGAAGTCATTTTTTAGAATTCTCCCATGTCTTCTCTTGTCTACTGAGTACAATACTGGGTTGAAAGGTAGAATGTCCAGCAATAATTATACTCCTTTCTGATAAACAGGTCTCCTTGTATTGAATCCAGACCTGGTCATCTTTCTGGAGCACGAGGAGCTGTGGGGTGTGAAGAGACAGGAGACAGTAGCCTCACACCCAGGTAGGTGGGAAGGGAGCAGACGACGAGGTGAGGTGCCAGTGTGAAGGAGGAAGACAGAACTTGAAGTGGAGTTCAAGGAGCTGTCCTTGAATGGAAAATCGTTTGTGAAGCTCACAGAGGGACCTCTGCTATCTGATACGTTATGTTCTTT
>NW_021914106.1:0-1243 GCF_006229205.1 Suricata suricatta | reverse complement strand
GGGTAGAAACAACATACACAAGACAACTGTGGAATCAAATCTTTAAAGTACTAAAAGAAAAAGTGTCATTCTAGAATTCTCTGCCTAAAAAAATGTATTATACAATTGAAAGTGAAATAAAGATATTCTGAGAACCACACTTCTCCCCTCCCCCCCAAAAACCCTGAGACAAATATATGGGACAAAAAGAAAGAAATAGCAAGAGACATCAGAAACTTAACCACATCAATAACCACATTAAATATAAATAGTCTAAATATGCCATTAAAAGGCAGAGATGTCAGATTGGATAAAAAAGCAAGCCCCAACTCTGTGCTGCCCACAAGAAACACATTTTGCAGAAAAAATAGGCAAATAAATGTAAAGACTAGAAAAAGATATGCTACAACAAATCAGAAGAAAGTTAGAGTGCTGTATTATGTCCTAGAAAGTAGATTTCAGAGCAAAGAATATTGCCAAGAATAAAATGGGTCATATTGTAACAATAAAAGGGAAAATTAACCCAGACCTAAGAATACTGAATGTTTGTACATCTGAAACCAGTTTCAAAATACGTAAAGCAAAAGCTGATAGAACTATTAGGAGAAATATACAAATCTACAATTATTGTTAGAGACTCAGTGCCAGCTCCATAAAGCAATCTCAGTAAGGTTACAGAGGACCTGAATAACTCGAACAACCAATTTGACCTAAATTAACATTTTATAGACTACTTCAACCAGCAACTGCAGAATAAGCACTCTTGACAAAGAACACATAGGACACTTATCAAGACAGACTATATTCTGGGCCATAAAATTAGTTTCAATTAGCTTGAAAGGATTCAGTATGAAGTATGACTCACACAAAAAAGATTCATACCAAGTATGCTATCTGACTATAATGAATTAGAAAATAGTCACAGAAAAATCTCTGGAAAATTCCCAAGCATTTGGAGACTAAATACCACCACTCTAAATAAACCATGAGTCAAAGAAGAAATCAGAAGAAAAATTAGGAAGTATTCAGAAGTAAATACATATGTATGTATGTATGTGTATATAGTGGGATACCACTACAATAGTACCTAAGGGACATTATATATAGCATTAAATTAAAAAACAATCAAGAAAACTAATAGGCAACCGACAGAATGGGAAAAGATAGTTGCAAATGACATATCAGATAAAGGGCTAATATCAAAAATGTACAAGGAACTCACCAAACTTCACAATCACAAAACAAATAATCCAGTGAAGAAATG
>NW_021914105.1:0-1243 GCF_006229205.1 Suricata suricatta | reverse complement strand
TCAATTAAGTACAAAGCAGCTTTTTAACAGTTTCAAATATCCCCAGTTGTTTTGCCACAGTCAAAAATCACAAGTATCTACAGACCTCATCCTATACCAATATACAAATCCCTAGTTGTGGCTTGTAGTTTTTATCTTATTAGACAGCCGATAAATTCAATCCCAATTTATCATCACGCAAAACCTTAACAATTACCCATGAAAACGGGAGACAGACCAAATTACCTATTACTTAACAGGAACTTATCTGAACTGTAGCAAACCAACAGACTTAGATTCATTCAAACACTGAATGAGCCATGTGAGACACTTTGTTCCCTAGTTAATTCTGACCTGGAAATTTGATGCAAAAATCTGACTTTTGCAGTCTTTGGTTTCTTCTCACCTATGGTGGAGGGAGAACCCTTTGCCTCAGGAAATTTATGCAGATTGGCCTCTCTCCGCCCAGGTGGTACAGAACAAAGAATGGGGGAAGGGAGAGCAAGAGGGGTCGAGAAGGAGAGTTTTCAGTTTTAAACTTTTAGCGGTTAACCTGGGAAATGCGTGAGGGAGAAGCCCTCCCTTCTACAAGGCAGAGGAACACAGAGAGGGTCAGTGTTCCCTTCAGTATGATTTTACCTCAGCCAGACCAATAAGGTCTCCTCTGCACAGTCCCAACCCTATGTTCTTGTGAGGTGGTGTTGCAAAGACAGACAAAGGGTAGGGGTGCCCCTTCTGATGAGGAGACCAATCAGATACCCCTCTGGCCGTGTCCCGAAGGAACTTAGGTGAAGCATAGCCATAGCAGACTCAGCGTTGTGACTTATGATCGGAAACAATTCCGATGCCGCCATAGACCATATACTTTTCAACATGGTATGGTAGACCAGACCCACTCGGACTCCCATAGGCTTTTTGGGGATCGTAAGGGTGCCCACCCATGGAGAAACAAAATTGAACTTGGCAGGCAAGCCAGACCGAGCCACACATTCACTCTCACACACACACCAGAGGCTATTACATTCCCTCCCATAGGCTTTCCACAGACCAGACCAAAAACAATGACAATAACAAGTACAGAAGTGGCCACAAAACAGAGGTTTACCAATTTACTAAAGGGCCGACCAACGTCTTGGTGTGACCTTGGGGTGGGAAGTTGCATGTCCAAGCTTCCAGACAAAAGCACATGTGCATTTAAAATTTAGATGAACTAGCTTACCTCCGGAGGTTCTAACAGATGACTTCTACAGATTACTGGCGCCAT
>NW_021914104.1:0-1244 GCF_006229205.1 Suricata suricatta | reverse complement strand
CTAGGCCCCTGATCTGAGTAACTTCTTTCCAAAAAGAGGAAATTTGGGCATAGACTTACTTGGACACAAGGGAGGGGGTATAGCACGTGAAGAAAAAGACAGAGATTGGGGTGATTTTTCTACATACGGAGGGATGCCATTGCCAAGAACTCCCAGAAAACCATAAGAAGTTAGGAGAGAAGCATGGAAGAGAGTCTCCCTCACAGCCTTCAGAATTCACCAGCTCTGCTGACACTTGAGCTCAGACTTCTAGCCTTCAGAACTGTGAGACCACAGCTTTCTGTTGAAGAAGACACTCAGTTTGTGGTATTTTGCTATGGTGGCCCTAAGCCAACACATGCCCACTATTTTCTTTTCTTTTAGAAAACCATTATTCTTGGGGCACCTGGGCGGCTCAGTCGGTTGGCCATCCAACTTCGGCTCAGGTCATGATCTCACAGTCTGTGGGTTTGAGCCCGCATCAGGCTCTGCACAGATCGTGCGGAGCCTGCTTCGGATTCTGCATCTCTCTGCCTCTCTCTCTCTCTCCTCCCAGAAATAAGCAAACAAATCCAAAAACATTATTCTTCCCAGACCCTTCCTTTTTTATTTATTATTATTTATTTTAAAATTTATCTTTATTTATTTTTTAAAGATTCTTTAGGAGTCCCTACTAATGTGGGTTCCCCATCCTTTGTCAGTGATTAAAATGCTAGTCTTCCACCATGGTCCATTCTTGTGTTTCAGTCTCCACACACTTTTTTGGAATAATATAAAAATCTGTGGCTTCAGCTGTTACCCACTTAGATAACCAAGTCACATGTCTTCTAAAGTTTAGGTGCAAATTACTCAATGTATCTAAAACTAAATAGAGTGCATTTATTACATGTCCTTATCTTCTTTTCTGTATTTGTTCAATGTAAGCCACTCACCTAACTCAGTTACACAAGCAAAAATACTGAATGAAGGTCAATCTATATTCATCACTTAACTTCATGCCCTACACTTAAATAGTAAATAAGCTCAGTCAATTCTATAACATAATAGTTCTTAGATAAATCCATCTTTTGTAACCATTTAAATTCTCTTCCAGTCAATTGCAGTAATTTTGAAACATGTCTTCTTGTCTCCTGCTTTGTATGCTTTCCCAATTCTTTGCATGAAGACTGTTGAATCCAAGACACAAATCAAATCTTGCCTGAAGTAATTGGTCTTTAGTCCATTATTCAGGAGAGCAGTTATTTCTGGAATGGAGGCACACCCCC
>NW_021914103.1:0-1244 GCF_006229205.1 Suricata suricatta | reverse complement strand
GGTCTTTGTCGTCAGTCATCAAATTGAAATCTAGTTTTACCATTGCAATACTGTGATTTATGAGATTTATTCATCTGAATGAATAGAATTCAGATGACCAAAACCTATTTCTCGTATATATTTTGTCTCTTTCCAGGGTTCCTGGATCACAGTTCCCAAAACCCTCGGATTTTCCTAAATGTTGAGAGTGATAAAGATGTATTATGTTTTATTAATGAAGGTGACTTTTGGATCCCACCCCGGGGATGGTTGCCAAGATGACCAACCATGCAATTAAAAAGCTGGAACGTTCAGTCCCTCAACGCCACCTCTCCACCCCTCACCCACCTCTGGACAGGGGGAAATGGGGTGGAGTTTGAAATAACCAATGGCCAGTGACTTACTCAATCATTTACTATGTTATGAAGACTCCATAAAATCCCAAGAGAACTGGGTTCAGAGAACCTCCACGTTGGTGAACACACAGAGACTGGGGAGCGGGGCATGGCTCCAGAGGGTGTGGAAGTCCCACGTCCTTTCCCCATATCTCAGCCTGTGTATTTCTTCATATCCTTTAATGCACTGGGAAACAGAAGTAAGAACTTTCCTGAGTTCTGTGAGTCACTCTGCTAAACTGAAAGAACCTAGGGAGGAGGGGGTTGGAATGTCCAATCTGTAGCTCAAAGATCAGAAGCACAGCGAACACGCTGAGACTTGGGCCCGGCATCTGAAGTGGTGGATGGAAGTCCAGTCTCGTAGGACTGAGCCCTTACCATGAGGAATCTGATGCAGTCTCCAGGTAGATGGTGTCAGAATTGAGTTGAATTCTGACAGCCTACTGGTGTCTGAGAACTGCCTGGAGTTGGGTAGGAGGAAACCCCTTTGGAATTTAGTGCAGAAACACAAAAAGAACCGCTTTCAAATTGTGTGAGCTTGAATTTGTCCATTAACTCCTCTGAGCCCTAATTTCTTCCTATGTAAACTGTGGGTAACAGTTTCTCTTTTACATGATTACTATGACATTTAAGTAAGGTAATGCATGCTTCTATGTGCAAATTGTCCATAATTTAGCATATGCATTTAGCAAATAATAACGGAACAGAGATACATATTGGATGAATTCATTTCTGCCACCTTTCCAAATCTTACCCATTCTACAATGTCCAGCTCAAGCCCAATTTTACTCTCCTCAAAAGAAAGAACACATTAATCTCACCTCTCGCAATTTCTGTGTTTGCTTCCTGCTCATGAATTATGGCACTTAA
>NW_021914102.1:0-1244 GCF_006229205.1 Suricata suricatta | reverse complement strand
TTAAGCGCTACAAGGCCTCCCACAGATAGGTGCCCAGCTCCTGCTCTAGACATTTCAGAAGGCTGAGCTGGGCTGGCATCTCCCACTGAGACAATACTCCAGTGACAGAGCTCTCACGTAAATTATATGGAATTAGGCGATGGGCAAGGGGAGAGACTTTATTACTCAGAGCTAAAACAATCTACCAAATAAATTGCGGGCCTGGTGTGGCCTGGGAATAGGTAGATGTGGATTTGGACCTCTTGTTCTGTGCTGGCTGTGTGGCCTTCATCTCTGACCTTGAATTTTCTCATCTTAGACACATGGTGACCGACTCCTTCTTTCTGTGGATCGTGTGAGGTTGCCGGTGCCAACCGTTGAATCTCCCCCCATGCAGAGGACATCGTTGAAACTCAAAAATGGCAGCTCAAGTTACTACTATTGCTGTCTTAGAAACTGAATAAAATGATGAACTTGCGTCTGGGCATTTAGGTGCTGGGTGTGTTAGGGAGACTTCTGCAACCTCACACACAAAAAGAAACCCTGATCCTGCCCAGATTTTAGTCCAATGACCATTCACTGAATAGCAGTAGCCATTTTCTGAGTTCTGCCTCCCAGATAACATGGAGGGAGCAGTTGATGCCCCCATTTTGCAAGAGGAGACCCCATCCCATGTCCCCGTGCTGGTGTGTGGTGGAATGAGACACGGTCCTCCAGTCTGCAGGTCTGCAGAGATTCTCCGGGTTCTAGGCGGTCTGATAGTCTCTCAGGAGCATCAGAGTTTGGTTGGACTCTTGCTTATCCCATTGGTTCCAGAGGAGCAATGTTGAGGGCACAGGAGTCACTTATAGTTTGAGTTAGGATGGGTTCTCCACCGTGGCTGCATAGAAGGATTATTTGGAGAATCTGTGAAACCACCAGAACCTAGTCCACACCCCAGGCCAATTCGATCTGAGTGTCTGGAGACAGCACTCAAGTGTCTGGGTTTGTCAAGCTCCAGCCTGCTTCCCTTCCCATGCTCTCAAGCTTGATGGCCATGGGTCTGGAAGACTATACAAGGGGCCACCAAGGCTACATTTCTGGGGGTTCCTGGGTGACTCAGTCTGTTAAGCACCTGGCTCTTGATTTCAGTTCAGGTCATGATCTTCAAGCCCGACGTCAGGCTCCCTGCTGGGAGTGCAGAGCCTGCTTGGGATTTTCTCTCTCTCTGCTCCTCCCTCACTTTCTCTCTCTTTCTCTCTCCCAAATATAAATAGATAAACATT
>NW_021914101.1:0-2474 GCF_006229205.1 Suricata suricatta | reverse complement strand
AGGGGGGATGGGAGGGAGGGCAGGAGACTTTACTGTCTAGCTTCTTCATTGTTTTCATTTTGAAACACATGAATATATTCGGTTTTCAAAAACATATATAAGGGGTGCCTGGGTGGCTCAGTCGGTTGAGCATCCAACTTGGCTCAAGTCATGAATCGGCTCAGGTCATGATCTCACAGTTCCTGGGTTCAATCCCTTCTCCTGTCAGGCTCTGTGATGACAGCCCAGAACCTGGAGCTGCTTCTGATTCTGCCTCCCTCTGTCTCTGCCCCTCCCCCACTCCTGCTCTGTCTCTCAACAATAACATTAGAAATTTTGTAATAAACATTTAACTAATATATATAGAAGCATCCCATTGGTTGAACTGTAAAAAAAAAAAAAACAAACCCAAAGGCTTTGATGTCATAAGAACATAAATTCAAACCTGTGGTTCTGCCACTTACTGGTGATGCGATCTTGACCTGTTCACCGGTTAAACTCTGGGGCTTCACCCGGTGAAGATGGACATATATTTTGGTGAAGCCTGGGGCGTGATGACAAAGCCAGCGACAATGACGGTTAAGGAAGAAGACAGAAGGTGACACTGGTGACCAGCGGTGCTGGCCCTGCGTGATAGACCTCAGGACCTGTTAAATGACCTACTTACCCCAGAAGAACAGAGGCTTTTCTCCTGTAGTAGAGGCCATCCTAAGCTGGGGAACAGGGGGAAGGGGGGGATGGATTAGCCTCTGCTAGGGTCTGGGCCTTTCTCACCGCGTTCCGGCCCCGCCCCTGCAATCCTCGTAAAGATCTCACGAGATAGACCAAGCCTGGTCCCCCAAGACCACGAGACCTTGACTCCAGTATTACCTGGAAACCTGTGGGAAATGCAAATTTGGATGCCTGACCCCAGACCCTCTGAATCAGGCTCTGGGAACAAGGGCCCAGCAATCTGATTTCACAAGCCTCCAGGTGATTCTGATGCATCCTGAAGTTTGCCAAATCGTTCTCTGTAGATAGAGTACTGTCCTCATTTTATAATAAGTAGAGTGAGCTTGACCAGTGTCCTATAGATAGGAAGACTAACCACCGAGCGGGTCCATAATGACTGCACTACATCCCATCTTAAGGACGCCTATTCTGGAGAAGTGGTCCCCAGAATTTGAAAGCATACCCCTTTGAAAGGTGGTGCACCCCCTCACACAGTGTTATATTGGTGCATACAATTCCACATCATAAGTGTAAATAATGATAAAGAAATGATTGCCAGTATATTGTAAATTGTGACATTTTAAAATGTGTTCCAACACTCTCCTAAATTTTTCCGGTGGGGGGCACTTGCCTACCTCCCTCTCCACCCCGCCCCCACGTTTGCTGTCGAAGGGGCTGCGTGGGCAGGACTGTCAGCCCTGAGTCGCTTTCCTCCCCACATCCCCCAGCGTAGCCTTCCTTCCCTGCCAGCAGGCGGCCGAGCCCGGGGCAGCTCCCGGGGGCACCTCTGAGCTCTGGCTGGAGAGCAAGCCGCTCATGGCCGCCTCCACCTGCTTCCCAGAGAAGGCGGTCAGGCAGGGGCCAAAAGGGCAGCGAGGGACTTGGGGGAAGTGAGGGACAGGCGGGCGGAGGGGCTGCTTCTGTGCAAGATCAAAAGAGCCAGGGTCTCCCAGGCTGAACAAAGTGGCGCAGCGGAAGCGAGCTGGGCCCATAACCCAGAGGTTGATGGATCGAAACCATCCTCTGCTAAGTGGTCCTTTTGACTGAAAAACCAGTGCCTCTGGCTTGAATGCTCACCTGAGTCATGGTACTGGATTTCTAGAAAAGTGTGGTATGTTCCTCCTTTCCCCTCCAAGTGATTGATGATGGCCTTCTTGCTCATTTCAAAGTAGAGGCGAATCTTACCTGTGGAAGAGGGAAAAGGAGACAAGTTCCATGTTTGCTTCCAACAGGCGAAAGCATCTTCCACTGCGCAGCCTGCACCTGAGGTGGCATTTGACTGTAAACCTGCCTTTTCACTGGGGTGCGCTTTCTCTGCTTCTTGCACTCCTGTGTCTCCTCCTGTGCACCATTTTATGACAGTCATTCAAATCCATGGTACTGGGCTGCTGCAAATTCTTCTCTAAAGCAATTTTATGTACCTGAACCAGGTAGATATCTTTCATGGCCTCTCCTTGTCCGTACGTACACAAACTGGATTCATGGGAATGTTAGGAGAAAAACAAGAGGCCAAGAAGTTAAATGTGAAATGGTAGAAAACACTGGAATACATTAAACTAAAACATTTCAAATATACACTGAGCTCCATGGACAATCAAGGAAGGAAAGGAGTAGTCGTTCTGATGTATTTGCAGAAGACACTGAGAGAAAATTACTAACGGAAATACCTTTCCATGTGTGCGTAGAGGGTCACAGGAGAATACAGACTCCTCTGCACAAGGGAATCCACAGAGCAAGACGTCCAGAGGAAAGATAGGAGGAAGAGCGTTCATGCCGGAAACCTG
>NW_021914100.1:0-1244 GCF_006229205.1 Suricata suricatta | reverse complement strand
TTTTAAACAAAGAATAGGAATTATAAAAAGACCAGAAAGACCAGGTTTGGCCCATAAATAAAATTTTGCCTCCCTTCAATTCATCATTTGGTGGTCTTTTTGACATCACCCTGCAACACTGGGCTGAGGGCAGGAAGGGGGGAGTGGCCGGCACATCCTGCTGGGTCCCAGGAGAGGTGGCTGAGATTTCACCAAAACTGAGAGCTGCCTTGCTCATGGGGGGACTCCGAGCTGCGAAATCACAGGCCCACAGATGGGCAACACTTGAGGTTTGAATGCTGTGGGATTCCAAGGATTCTGGACATGCCAGCAGGTTGGAATGATACCATTCAAAGTGGGTGAAAGGAGCCAGATGAGAGCAAGAGACACTGTTACTGGCCTCTGACAAAAGAAGCATAGAAACTGAAAGGAAATACCTAGAAATGTTTACAACATTTCAACTGAGTGACTTTATGTGTGTTAATCTAACAGTAAGACAAGAAAAATCCTTTTGATTTCGATTTTACTGAAAGGACGCAGGTCTGAACCAAACTGACTCCATGACAGGCTTTACGTTTCCCCTCTGAGTGTAAAGGCCTAAGTTTTGGTTTCCCAGAATCATTAAACAATAACAGGGAAGGGTACACATTGCTCAGCAGGCGATCACCCTAGTAACACACAATCAGAGGCGGCCAGCTAACACCCTTAACATTCCTAAGGGCAGGCCTGTTGTTTAATACTAGATTAACCAGTTACTCACCCCACGTAAGGGTCTTGGGCCCACTCTGTAATTGGTTAGTTTCAAAGAGACTCTAAATATTGTGATTGGGTCCCGCCAAAAGTAACGAGCGCTCTAAACAATGTGTGTGGTTAAAGTTGTTGCCAATGCTGTTATACAATAATGATTTGGTCACTGTACCTGTGTCACAATGTCCTGTGACCCCCCCTCCCCAAACCCCATAGACACCCTGCTCAGCCCTTGTTCGGGGCTCTCAGCACGGGTCCACTGTGCTGGAGAAGTCTGTGAGCCCGAGTTTAAGCCCAAATAAATGCCCTTTGCTTTTGCCTGTGTGACTCGGTCTCCCTGGTGGTCTCTGGTCTTTGGGGATATTGCGATCTGGGCATAACATTATGTAATTCATTTTCATTGTATTTTACAAAATCACATGATAAAGTTTGGGGAAAATTAGTCTTTTGCCTCAGATAGATTGAAAAGCACAGTCATGGGATATGAAGAGAGCACGTGGCCATAAAAAAGACGAAAT
>NW_021914099.1:0-1244 GCF_006229205.1 Suricata suricatta | reverse complement strand
GGGGGTGTGCCTCCATTCCAGAAATAACTGCTCTCCTGAATAATGGACTAAAGACCAATTACTTCAGGCAAGATTTGATTTGTGTCTTGGATTCAACAGTCTTCATGCAAAGAATTGGGAAAGCATACAAAGCAGGAGACAAGAAGACATGTTTCAAAACTACTGCAATTGACTGGAAGAGAATTTAAATGGTTACAAAAGATGGATTTATCTAAGAACTATTATGTTATAGAATTGACTGAGCTTATTTACTATTTAAGTGTAGGGCATGAAGTTAAGTGATGAATATAGATTGACCTTCATTCAGTATTTTTGCTTGTGTAACTGAGTTAGGTGAGTGGCTTACATTGAACAAATACAGAAAAGAAGATAAGGACATGTAATAAATGCACTCTATTTAGTTTTAGATACATTGAGTAATTTGCACCTAAACTTTAGAAGACATGTGACTTGGTTATCTAAGTGGGTAACAGCTGAAGCCACAGATTTTTATATTATTCCAAAAAAGTGTGTGGAGACTGAAACACAAGAATGGGCCATAGTGGAAGACTAGCATTTTAATCACTGACAAAGGATGGGGAACCCACATTAGTAGGGACTCCTAAAGAATCTTTAAAAAATAAATAAAGATAAATTTTAAAATAAATAATAATAAATAAAAAAGGAAGGGTCTGGGAAGAATAATGTTTTTGGATTTGTTTGCTTATTTCTGGGAGGAGAGAGAGAGAGAGGCAGAGAGATGCAGAATCCGAAGCAGGCTCCGCACGATCTGTGCAGAGCCTGATGCGGGCTCAAACCCACAGACTGTGAGATCATGACCTGAGCCGAAGTTGGATGGCCAACCGACTGAGCCACCCAGGTGCCCCAAGAATAATGGTTTTCTAAAAGAAAAGAAAATAGTGGGCATGTGTTGGCTTAGGGCCACCATAGCAAAATACCACAAACTGAGTGTCTTCTTCAACAGAAAGCTGTGGTCTCACAGTTCTGAAGGCTAGAAGTCTGAGCTCAAGTGTCAGCAGAGCTGGTGAATTCTGAAGGCTGTGAGGGAGACTCTCTTCCATGCTTCTCTCCTAGCTTCTTATGGTTTTCTGGGAGTTCTTGGCAATGGCATCCCTCCGTATGTAGAAAAATCACCCCAATCTCTGTCTTTTTCTTCACGTGCTATACCCCCTCCCTTGTGTCCAAGTAAGTCTATGCCCAAATTTCCTCTTTTTGGAAAGAAGTTACTCAGATCAGGGGCCTAG
>NW_021914098.1:0-1244 GCF_006229205.1 Suricata suricatta | reverse complement strand
GGCCTTGCACCTGGGCTCCCACATTCTTATCCATCCTCATAACTGAAGTCAGCACAAGGGCGGATATTTGCAGAATGTGGACCTGGGGAAGGGACCATGTTCTGTCGCTGTCTTCTGTTTTTTGTCTCCAATTTAAGCTCCTTTTCTCCGGGCCAGACTTAAATGGAACTCTTGTGTTTTTAACCCCTTCATTATCTATGTCTTGGGTCTGTAAGATCATAAGAAGAGCCTTTTGGCAAACATCTACAGTGCTTTGATCTATGCAGGAACAGGAAAATGTTTTTTCTCATGGGGTAACTGTGTGGGGAATATTGGTCTGATTTGGAATGCTGTAAGGCCTAGTTAATGACAACAGCCTTATTTTCAACATGAGCAATAGTAGCAGAAGGAGATACCAGTTTCGCCTCTCATGGCAGGAGCTGTGAAATGCCTGCCATTTCCTCGCTGTGACTGTGTCATCCAGCAAGGCCGATGTGGCTCCCAGCAACCTGCCTCCAAAAACTACGTCTTCCCTGGCCGGGGAGTCTGGGAAGTCTACAAGGACCCTTACCCAAAGGGTAGTTTTTAAGTCTTTTGGGAATCTGTGAATATATTGAACTATTACTATTGTTAAGTTGACAGAACTTTTACACCTCTGGCATTCTCTAATTCTTAACTTTAATCTCAAAGGAAGATTTTTATTTCCTTCTTTAAAATGAATAATTCCTCCTATAAGTTTGCCATTTCAGCGACCTTACAAAGATATGCGTCTTCCCCTAATTTTATATCTTCATTCACTTTCTCGTGCTATCATTTGCCAGTGTCTCCAAATGTTCACAGGCTTTATATAAACTTTTAAAAAGAGAAGGAACAAAAAAAAAAAATCTTGCTTAGCTCCTTTTCTCCTCTTAGCTTTGAAGTAATTTTTCCTTATTTCATTATTAAAATGACAAAACAAATGGTCTGCAGCTACAGCTTCGAGGTCATTACTACCAATGATTTAATTTTTAATGTGCTGAAATGTGTTCTTTTTCCTTTACTTTATTCAAAATCACCTTCCAAAGACCTTTAGCCATTTACATCCTACCTTAAAAAAATTTTTAAAGCCTGAGTTTTTTTCTTTATTCTCAATCACTTCTTATTAGTACTTTCATTTCTTTTTCTTTTGTAATTTTTTTTATGTTTACTTATTTTTGAGAAAAAGAGAGCAGGGGAGAAGCAGAGAGAGAGGGAGACACAGAATCCAAAGCAAGCTCCAGGCTCTG
>NW_021914097.1:0-1244 GCF_006229205.1 Suricata suricatta | reverse complement strand
GGTCTTTGTCGTCAGTCATCAAATTGAAATCTAGTTTTACCATTGCAATACTGTGATTTATGAGATTTATTCATCTGAATGAATAGAATTCAGATGACCAAAATCTATTTCTCGTATATATTTTGTCTCTTTCCAGGGTTCCTGGATCACAGTTCCCAAAACCCTCGGATTTTCCTAAATGTTGAGAGTGATAAAGATGTATTATGTTTTATTAATGAAGGTGACTTTTGGATCCCACCCCGGGGATGGTTGCCAAGATGACCAACCATGCAATTAAAAAGCTGGAACGTTCAGTCCCTCAACGCCACCTCTCCACCCCTCACCCACCTCTGGACAGGGGGAAATGGGGTGGAGTTTGAAATAACCAATGGCCAGTGACTTACTCAATCATTTACTATGTTATGAAGACTCCATAAAATCCCAAGAGAACTGGGTTCAGAGAACCTCCACGTTGGTGAACACACAGAGACTGGGGAGCGGGGCATGGCTCCAGAGGGTATGGAAGTCCCACGTCCTTTCCCCATATCTCAGCCTGTGTATTTCCTCATATCCTTTAATGCACTGGGAAACAGAAGTAAGAACTTTCCTGAGTTCTGTGAGTCACTCTGCTAAACTGAAAGAACCTAGGGAGGAGGGGGTTGGAATGTCCAATCTGTAGCTCAAAGATCAGAAGCACAGCGAACACGCTGAGACTTGGGCCCGGCATCTGAAGTGGTGGATGGAAGTCCAGTCTCGTAGGACTGAGCCCTTACCATGAGGAATCTGATGCAGTCTCCAGGTAGATGGTGTCAGAATTGAGTTGAATTCTGACAGCCTACTGGTGTCTGAGAACTGCCTGGAGTTGGGTAGGAGGAAACCCCTTTGGAATTTAGTGCAGAAACACAAAAAGAACCGCTTTCAAATTGTGTGAGCTTGAATTTGTCCATTAACTCCTCTGAGCCCTAATTTCTTCCTATGTAAACCGTGGGTAACAGTTTCTCTTTTACATGATTACTATGACATTTAAGTAAGGTAATGCATGCTTCTATGTGCAAATTGTCCATAGTTTAGCATATGCATTTAGCAAATAATAACGGAACAGAGATACATATTGGATGAATTCATTTCTGCCACCTTTCCAAATCTTACCCATTCTACAATGTCCAGCTCAAGCCCAATTTTACTCTCCTCAAAAGAAAGAACACATTAATCTCACCTCTCGCAATTTCTGTGTTTGCTTCCTGCTCATGAATTATGGCACTTAA
>NW_021914096.1:0-1245 GCF_006229205.1 Suricata suricatta | reverse complement strand
AAGGGTGTGTAAACTCACCAGGTAAAAGAGACTTGGGACACACAAGAGATAAGAATTAGGAACAGCTCTGAGGACAACGGGAAGATGACGGAGGAATGGATGGCCGGAGCTGAGGAAGCTGGGTGCCGATGTCTGCACAGCAGAAACCCAAGAAGGAAACTGATTCACTGATTCATGCTGCATTCCCTAGAGGGGTTAAGAATTTGAGGTACCCAGGTAGCAAGAAAGGTGGGGGTAAGTCTTGGCACTGAAATCAGGGAGACTGATTAAAAGTCGGTAAAAGGAACTACCTCAAGCATGTTTCCCCCTCTCTGCTTTGGTCCCTCCCCCAACACCCCCTTCTACCCTCTGCACAAGCAAAAGGTTTATTCTTTGGAAAAACTGCACCAGACTTGAGGCCAAGTCAAAAATACTAAGCAGAATAGGGTGGGGAAGGAGCTGTGTTTAAAAAAAAAAAAAAAAAAGAACTCAGGGAAAGTCTATATTCTAAATATTAAGTCTGCCCCCGCCCCGTACCCCAAGCATTCCCACACAACCCAGCACAAAAACTCTGGCAGAGAGGAAGCTATCCTCTTCCAGCAGGATACTATGTGATTATTCTCTAAAAGACCCAAAGTGGAGGCGTCTGGGTGGCTTAGTCAGTTAAGCCACCGACTTTGGCTCAGGTCATGATCTCACAGTCTGTGAGTTCGAGCCACACCTTGGGCTCTGTGCCGACAACTCAGAGCCTGGAGCCTACTTCCAATTCTGTCTACCTCTCTCTCTGCCCCTACCCCACTCGTGTTCTCAGTCTCTCTCTCTCTCTCTCTCTCTCTCAAAAATATATATTAAAAATTTTTTGAAGGTAAGTATCTGTTCTGTACCGTCATGGGGGAGCACAGGGGAACTTCTGTCCTGACCTCAAGCCAACTGGGGAGGGGTCTTGGAGAAGCACCTGTATGTCCCGGAGCAGGACGGACTCTGGGACTACTATTCAGTATGTACCTGAAAAAGCCTGAGGGTGAGAAGCTGTGGCTAGAAAGGCTTGAGGCAACACAGCAAAGAGTGAGGCTGTGTTAGGAATGCCTTCGTTCCTAGGGTTTGGCAGGGAAAGGATATAGACACATTTTTCATGGGCCGGATGTGACCCCAAAGAAGGGGAGTTGGCTAGTAGTTTTCTTGGAAAGGGCCCTGTTCCATGAACTTCCAGCCAGGAGAGAGATGGCTTCAGCTAGCCAACCTTCAAGCATTCCGAGGTACAGAAAC
>NW_021914095.1:0-1245 GCF_006229205.1 Suricata suricatta | reverse complement strand
CTCCCCAGATGAGTTCCAAACACCAGGTTCTAACATCAAATGGCAGGGGGTGGGGGGAAGCAATTAATTGGGAGATTCTGGAGTGCTACACTATGGACCAGGCTGCTCCAAGATTTTCTTTGGACAGACCTCCTGGGAGACCAGTCGCAATCACGTTTGTCCTGCGAAGTCCCAGCTGGAGCCCTTGCCTTGGGACGTCCTAACAGCCCGGGGTGCCCTGCCTGTGGCCTACCCTCCCTGAAGCCCAGCTCTCCTGGGAAAGTTACCCCGATCATTTCTTTTAACATGTCCTTACAACTTCCTTTGGGATAAGTTTCATCATTACAGTTTTTCATTTTGCTAAGAAGGAAAGTGAATCCCAAGAAAACAAAAATTAGCTTATTTAAGATCAGTCAGGATGAGCCTGCCCGGGTTTTCACTTTCAAGTCAGAGCACATCAAATTCCTATTCATTCTTCAAGTCTTAAATAAAATGGCACATCTTCAGGGTGAGGTTTCTTAATGCCTCAGATGGGATCAAATCCTCCTGCCACGGACTCTCAAATACCATCCTCTCCTTTCAAATCACTCATTCATTACTGAACATATTTATTGAGCATCTACTTAGGTCAGGCACGGTACTAAGTACCAAAGAAGCAAGAGTGAACAAGACAGATAAGATACCCTCCCTTTTATTCAGGGGTAATTATCACTCCTAACATACAGGGTTGTGGGGAAGATTTCAATGACATAATTTGTTAGTGTTTAGAATTCCGCCAGGCATGAAGTACTCTTCGATTACTTTGATAATTGCTGTTAAGTATCTAATTCCTTTGCCAGACTCTGAGTAGCAGGAGAGTAGAATTTTGACTTTTCCCTGAATCTTTAGTGTGAGCTTCACTGCTTGGTACATAATAGGAATTCAATAAGTTTGAGCTGGATTGAATTGAGTTGAACTGAACAGGCAGAATTCTGACATACCTTTCACCCCCTCCCCCACTCTCTGCAGCTGTAGTGGGTAAAATTCACAACTTGGTACATTCTGATCAGGAAGGAAAATGAACCTCTTTTTGGTTAGTTCTGTTATCTATTCATAAAGTATAATATTTTTAACAGCTATTAAACACAAAGCATGCTTCTGGTTGTTGGAAACATATCCGTAAATAATGCACTGAGGTTTAGCTCACTGAGTTTATATTCTGGAAGGAGGAAATAGACAATAAACAGGTAAACATTATATCATCAAAGTTATTTCAGAATATGAGAA
>NW_021914094.1:0-1245 GCF_006229205.1 Suricata suricatta | reverse complement strand
CAGTTGTATACTCCTGTGAAACTGCCACCATACTCATGATACAAAGTATCACCATCACGCCCAAAAGATTTCTTTCTCATGCTTTTGCATTTCTCTTTTGCATTTTATCTCTCTGTCTTATCCTGGCCCCAGCCATGCAGGCATCCCCAAACCCTCTTCAATAAATATTTTATAAATGGCAAATGGACTGTGTACTTCTCATGTGTAGGGATTTTCGTTTGCTGTATTCCTCTTACTAACTAGCAAAGTACATGCCACATATTAGATAATTAGTAGATATGGGTTAAATTATTTACTACAAATTTTTATTCTGTGTTGTGTAATATCAAAACAAGAGTATTACATTTTTTTTGTAATAGGTTTCCAAGTTGCCTTTAATATGAGCCACTGAATATTGTTTATGCTTTGGGGTCTGAGTAAAGGTGACTGCCCATTCAGTGTGGGTTTTATAAGGCAAGTTGAAGCTTACAGAGAAGTATGTGTATATTAAAGTACTTTAGAAAATATTGGCCCAGTATTGGCCCAAATAAACACAAGATAATCCATGTCTAAACAGTAAATGAAAGAGAAATGTGAACATAAAAATTCTCTTAACCCCACCCTCTCCACACAATTTCACAGTATACAAAAATAATCAATGCTAATACTTTTATGTATCTTTCCTTAAATATTCTATGAATTTATAAACATGTATATGAATATACATATATATTTACATGCATATGTATACTTGAAGCAAATAGGATCATATTATGAATCCTAGTCTGCAACAAGTTTTCACTTAATATACCTTGAACCTTTAAAAAAATCTGCACATAAAGTTACAGCTTTTTTTGAAGCAAACTCTTCAAAATGTATTCCAAAGTACAAGTTACAATTTAACTAGTTCCCTGCCATAGTTATCATAAATTCTAAGATTTAGCATTACAAATAATGTTGCTAACATATATCTTTGTTTATATCAGCGAGTATATCCAAAGAGCAAATTCTAAATAGTGGAATTACATGAGGAGCCTGAGCTTTGTTATCAGCTAAAGGGTATGTATTTTCAGGATATAGAATGTTTATAGTTCACTGGAAGCTGCGAGTTAACACTGGATCACATGTGTCTCCACAGCCTCTTTTGTCAAGAGACCTTCAGTAAAAGGAAAAGATGTTGAAATAAAGGTCTTTGCCTTTAAAGGTCTTTGCCTTTATCATTTGTAGATCTGCCTTTGGTCATCTGTAATTCATTAATCATTAGCA
>NW_021914093.1:0-1245 GCF_006229205.1 Suricata suricatta | reverse complement strand
TGACTCCTGATTTCAGTTCAGGTCATGATCTCATGGTTTGTGAGATTAAGCCCCTATCGGGCTCTGTGCTGAGTGTAGAACCTGCTTGGGATTCTCTCTCTCCTCTCAACCCCTTCCCCATCAGTGTTCTTCTCTCTCTCAAAATAAATAAAAAAATAAACATTTTTCTTAACAATAAATAAAATAATAGTGAAGTTTGTTGCCATCAGTTAACTCTGTGTTTCAGGAATGATTTCTCTGTAGCAAGGAAGTTGACTCTTCTAACAAGGGAGTCGGTGACGTTGTTTGACAGCATGGTATCCACAGTGGAAATTATTTTAATATTGGAATCAATCCTGTCAAGCCCTCGCCCCCACTGCTTTATCAACTAAGTTTAGGTACTATTGTAAATTCTTAGCTCTCATTTCAACAATATTCCCAGCACTTTCACCAGGAGTACATTCCACCTCAGAAAACCACTTTCTGTGTTCAACCATTAGAAGCAGCTCCTCATTTGTTCCAGTTTCTTTACCAGCTGGCAGCAATTTAGGCACATCAGGTTCCACTTCTAATCCTAGTTCTCTTGCTATTTCTACCACATCTGCATTTACTTCCTCCACAGAAGTCTTGAACCCTTCAAAGGCATCCATGTGGGTTGTCATCCACTTTTTCCAAACTCCTGTTAGTTTTGATATTTTTACTCCTGCCCATGAATCACAAATGTTCTTAATGGCATCTAGAATGGTGAATCCTTTCCAGAAGTTTTTCAATTTTGTTTGCCCAGACTCATAAAAGAAATCACTATCTATGGCAGATACATCCTTACAAACTATATTTCTTAAAAAATAAGATTTGAAAGGTGAAATTACTCTCTGATCCATGGGCTGCAGAATGTGGTGTTAGCAGGCATGAAAATAGTATTAATCTCATTGTACATTTTCATCAGAGCTCTTGGATAACCAGGTGCATTGCCAATGAACAGTGATATTTTGAGAGAAATCTTTTCTTTCTGAGTGCTAATCTCAATAGTATACTTTCAATATCAAGTAAACCATGTTCTGTCAATTGAGTTTTGTTGTTCCATTTATAAAGCACAGGCAAAGAAGATCTAACAAAAATCTTAAGGGCCCTAGGATTTTTTCGAATGGTCAATGAGCACTGACTTCAACTTAAAGTCATCCACTGCATTAGCTCCTACCAAGGGAGTCAGTCTATCCTTGGAAGCTTTGAAGCCAGGCATTGACTTCTCCTCTCTAACTAGGTAAG
>NW_021914092.1:0-1245 GCF_006229205.1 Suricata suricatta | reverse complement strand
TTCTCATATTCTGAAATAACTTTGATGATATAATGTTTACCTGTTTATTGTCTATTTCCTCCTTCCAGAATATAAACTCAGTGAGCTAAACCTCAGTGCATTATTTACGTATATGTTTCCAACAACCAGAAGCATGCTTTGTGTTTAATAGCTGTTAAAAATATTATACTTTATGAATAGATAACAGAACTAACCAAAAAGAGGTTCATTTTCCTTCCTGATCAGAATGTACCAAGTTGTGAATTTTACCCACTACAGCTGCAGAGAGTGGGGGAGGGGGTGAAAGGTATGTCAGAATTCTGCCTGTTCAGTTCAACTCAATTCAATCCAGCTCAAACTTATTGAATTCCTATTATGCACCAAGCAGTGAAGCTCACACTAAAGATTCAGGGAAAAGTCAAAATTCTACTCTCCTGCTACTCAGAGTCTGGCAAAGGAATTAGATACTTAACAGCAATTATCAAAGTAATCGAAGAGTACTTCATGCCTGGCGGAATTCTAAACACTAACAAATTATGTCATTGAAATCTTCCCCACAACCCTGTATGTTAGGAGTGATAATTACCCCTGAATAAAAGGGAGGGTATCTTATCTGTCTTGTTCACTCTTGCTTCTTTGGTACTTAGTACCGTGCCTGACCTAAGTAGATGCTCCATAAATATGTTCAGTAATGAATGAGTGATTTGAAAGGAGAGGATGGTATTTGAGAGTCCGTGGCAGGAGGATTTGATCCCATCTGAGGCATTAAGAAACCTCACCCTGAAGATGTGCCATTTTATTTAAGACTTGAAGAATGAATAGGAATTTGATGTGCTCTGACTTGAAAGTGAAAACCCGGGCAGGCTCATCCTGACTGATCTTAAATAAGCTAATTTTTGTTTTCTTGGGATTCACTTTCCTTCTTAGCAAAATGAAAAACTGTAATGATGAAACTTATCCCAAAGGAAGTTGTAAGGACATGTTAAAAGAAATGATCGGGGTAACTTTCCCAGGAGAGCTGGGCTTCAGGGAGGGTAGGCCACAGGCAGGGCACCCCGGGCTGTTAGGAGGTTCCAAGGCAAGGGCTCCAGCTGGGACTTCGCAGGACAAACGTGATTGCGACTGGTCTCCCAGGAGGTCTGTCCAAAGAAAATCTTGGAGCAGCCTGGTCCATAGTGTAGCACTCCAGAATCTCCCAATTAATTGCTTCCCCCCACCCCCTGCCATTTGATGTTAGAACCTGGTGTTTGGAACTCATCTGGGGAG
>NW_021914091.1:0-1245 GCF_006229205.1 Suricata suricatta | reverse complement strand
GGCCACGTTGGACCTCTGTTTGCGGACAGTGGAAATGCACCTGCCACAGGGCATGGGCCATGCCAGGTTGCTCTATCCCCCGTGGACTCCTACCTGCACGTACCCACTGTGGGTGCATGCAAGAGGAAGCCTAGGATTTGAGCCAGGAGGGACCAGGAGGACCACCCTAGGTGACATCAGCATCCACAGGTGCCTTCTGTAATCTTCCATGGAGCCCATGGAGCTCCTGCTCTCTCTTCTCTCCGTGGGCTTGGCCCGTAGCCGTGGAGATGGCCAAGGGTGGTGTGTCGGCAGCCTGGGGGGCTGTGCCTTGTCCTCCCCGGCCTGGAAGGGGCTAGAAGGGCAAGCCATGCACCCAGGGCGGTGCCTGGTGGGAGCCGGCAGGGGTGGGGGTGGGGGTGGTTTTTACTGAGGCTGCAGCTCCGCTCTGCAGGATTACCTGGTCGACAGAATGTTCTCCCTTCCAGTAGGTTCAGTTGGGCGAGCAGTTCCTGAGTGCCAGGCACTGGTAGGTGCTGGGGAAGCGGAGGAGCACAGGAGGGCTCCCTACGGCCAGGAGTGAGTTTTTACCCGAGACCCACAGCACCTGTGTTAGACGTGGGGGAGAGTGACAACAGGGAATGATATTTGGCAATCAAGACTGAGCCGCAGTTAGGGAAATCCTGGACCACCAGCCTGGGCCATCCGTCCTACCTACTGGGAGGGCAGCGGGGAGGAGGGAACGGTCCCAGGGCAAGGAGTTCAGGGAGGACACCTCCCAGCCTTGCCTCTGCCCTGGGCAACGCCCTGAGCTGCTCTGGCACTGTGTCCTCGCTCTAAACTGAAACTCTTTCTCTCCATCTCTAAGATATAATCAGCCCAGGAAGGCTTCCTGGGGGAAGCGCAGTGTCTGAAGCATGGGAAAGAAAGGAAAGGCATCGTGCCGTGCAGCGGGATGTTGGGGGAGAGTGTGCGGTCTCTGGGTCCAGTGCCGGCAGATGACGCACCTGAAGGCGCACTGGTGTGTAGAGGGAACCGCAGACGGACCTGCTGGAGGGGACCAGATGTTTTCTGTAACTGGCCAGGATGTGCCCTGACCTCAGAACTGGAGGCCACTCGCTGCCAACTGCAGTTTTAGGACAGACAGGGTGGCGTGAGGGCGGAGCTCCATAAGGGTGGGAGCTGCCCACCCTGAGTTAAGGAAACCAGACCAGAGAAGAGTCCTGCCTAGGACTTCCTCAGCTGTGGGCGGCCGGGTGTGGCTGG
>NW_021914090.1:0-2475 GCF_006229205.1 Suricata suricatta | reverse complement strand
AATTAGAATAAAAAAGCCTGCTCAAATACATACATATATATGGAGGAAAAAAGAAATCAGAAACTCTGAGCCGGATTCCAATAGAAAAAAATAGAAGAGGGAGGAGACAAAAAGGGAAAAAAATAGAAAAAATAAGCTGTCTGTTGGTGCCTGGGGCCGGTGGCGGTGCTGGTCTGGAGGAGAGGCTGGCTCTGCTGGGCCCGTCAGTCTTGCTCCACTAAATAATCCGTGGTCAGGCACGGCGGGGCAGGGTTTGGTGTAAGTATGTTCTGCCTCCACTGGGGGCCCACTGTGCTGCTCTCTGAAGTTTCATTGTGTTGATGTTGGGAGGGGGAATGGTGTCACCCCAAGTTCTCCTCCAGGGACTGGGGCTTTCAACCCACATCGGTCAGGCAGCGATTAAAGAATAGAGAAGACAGTCAACTGAGCCACAATTCTCATGCAGTTTCTCCTTAGGACTCGGTTGGGACTCAAAACCTGATATCTGAAAGGATCTGGCATGGCCTGGATCTGGATCTGCTCCCCTCTGGAGAGGAGCCTCCTCACCTTGTTACTGAAAGGCCTCTGGCTGCCACTTTCACAACCTTTTGACCTTGGAGAGGCAATAAACCCTCCTTCCAAAGTGCTCTAGGCAGAGGACTCTTCTCTGCAGTGCACCCCAGAGATCAGTACACCACACAATGCAATCCAAGGCCAGCTCCTTCTTATTCAGGAGCATGCACCATAGCTCTGCTACACCCGTTTGATAGAGCTTCCCCCTCTGATTTATTCTTTGTGTATATATATATATGTATATATATCAGCCTCACAAAAGAAGGATACCCTTCTATTGGCAGTAACACAATAAACCTAGAGGACTTTTTGTTTCTTAAGTTGTATTGAAACATTCCGAGTCCCCACTAGCCAACTTAGTGGTCTTCAGTTTTAGCTTGTAATGTTAGCCTGTAAGATGATGAACCAAATATTTCTTTGTATATGTATATATCATGCATTGTTTCCTAGAGAGAGTCAGAACCAAACCCTCTTATCCATCCTTTCCTTGAGACACCACTACATACCTCCACGCACCACAATATTTCCTGGCATAACTGGGTCTGAAGGCAACCAAGAAGTGTTACACATAACTGTATTCCTCTTTTATAGATTAACTGTCCTAACGTTTGTTTTTTTTTAATCCTCAGGGCATGATCATGTGGGTGGCTAACTCTGGTAAGCATCTGACTTCACTCAGGTATGATCTCCTGCTTTTACTTCAAGCTTATCCGTGGGCATTGTGACGACAGCCCGTGCTTGGAGCCTGAATTAGATGTTGTGTCTCACTCTCTCTCTGCCCCTCTCCCACTCACACTATGTCTCTCTCTCTCTCAATATAAAGAAACATTATGAAAAAAAACCCTATCAGCCAAGCAAAGACTTTGAAGGTTGTGTGCGGGCAAAAGTCTGTCTTCTTTCCAAAAAGCTGGCCTCATTTAAAAAAAAGCCCACATTTTTCTCCATCAAAACTCTTGTCTTAAGTATTGGCTTTGCAGGAGAATAACTGCTGGACTTGGGATTCTTGTAACAAAATTGATGTGGGATCATTGAGTACAATGGTCAGGAAAAAAAATTCTTGAAATATTTTATGGCACATCATTGAAAGTTTATTCCAGTAGCACAGGACAGGCCCGGTGGGCAGAAAGAGCTGCACTTTGGCTGTATAAAGCTGCTCAGGGGGAGGGTCTTGCAGGGACTATTAGATCATAAATGTTCCTACCTCCAATTTTCTACTCCTAAAATACTAATCCAACATTTCTCCCTTGGTTACCGCTCAGTTTGGTAAGATGTACAGGCAGTCATGAGACCCTGGATGTAATGACCAGCACATACTTGATCTTATCAAATCTAGGCAAGCTATAGGCCCACCTTCTGGGCGAAAGGTGAAACACTTTTCTTTTTTCATCCCTCATCACTTTACCCCTGACTAATCTTTGGTCTTGAAACCTTTAAGGTTGTCGAAGGGTGAAGGGCTCATCTATAACCTCTTCAAGGTGACAGGGGTTGTCAGGATGTCCCAATCTATGGACCAAAATTGGTCACTCTTTTTCCGTACATGTAGCTATGACAGAAAGCCATGGTTGTCGAGGGCAGAGAGGACATTGGGGTGAATTTGTTTTGTGTAGTAGGCATCATCTGTTAGCTGGGCAAAGGAGTAAGGAACTGCTTGCATATATGACAACAGGAGGGAACGAAACAAAAGAGAGAACACATTAGAATTATTATAATAAAAAATCAGAAGGACAATGAGAAGACCTTTTAGGGAGCTCATTGTTCACTCCTCCACCAGGAATTTAATCATTACTTGACAGTTGAGACAAATCAAGAAATAAACCCTTTATTATAGAAAATAATCTGATGGTCCCCATCAGAGGGAAGGTGTGTGGGGGGATGGATTAATAAGTGCTGGGAATTAAGGAATGCAACTGTTGTAATGAGCAC
>NW_021914089.1:0-1245 GCF_006229205.1 Suricata suricatta | reverse complement strand
AATACAGGTATTTGGTATCTTTAAGATCATGAAACTGAGATGGATAAAAATGTCCAGAACTAAAAAGCTACATTCAACTAAATAAGAGTCAGTGGCATAAGACTAAATGAATTGAAGAAGATGATTATAGTTTTGTAAGTCCTGTTTGAAACATTGCTGGTTCTCTAATGTTTGCTCTTCCAGATTAAGGAAACTTTATTTTAAGATATCTAGAACTTCAAGAAATGTGATAAAGTATCCATTTGTAACAAATTGAAGCATTTAACTCTTCTCTCTAACCGGAACCCTCTGAAATTAAAAAAAAATTAAGTATTCTTTCTTCCATGGTAATTATAATCATTTGCATAAGTTCAATAAGAATATGTGCTCTTTCAAACAATCCTAAAATTTGCATGGAGCCACAAAAGACCCCAAATAGCCAAAGTAATGTTGAAAAAGAAAACCAAAGCAGGAGGCATCACAATCCCAGACTTTATCCTCTACTACAAAGCTGTCATCATCAAGACAGTCTGGTATTCACCCAAAAGCAGACACATAGACAAATGAAATAGAATAAAGAACCCAGAAATGGATTCACAAATGTATGGTTAACTAATCTTTGACAAAGCAGGAGAGACTATCCAATGGAAAAAAGACAGTCTGTTTAGCAGATGGTGCTGGGAGAACTGGACAACAACATGCAGAAGAATGAAACTAGACCATCTTCTTGCACCCTCCACAAAAATTAACTCAAAGTGGAGGAAAGACCTAAATGTGAGACAGGAAACCATCAAAACCCTAGAGGAGAAAACAGGGAACAACCTCTTTGACCTCAGCCACAGCAATTTTTGCTCGACATGTCTCCAAAAGCAAGGGAAATAAAAGCAAAAATGAACTATTGGGACCTCATCAAAATTAAAAGCTTCTTTACTGCAAAGGAAAAAAATCAACAAAACTAAAAGGCAACCATTGGAATGGGAAAAGATATTTGCAAATGACATGTCGGATAAAGGGCTAGTATCCAAAATCTATAAGAAACTTACCAAACTCAACACACTCTTAAAACCCCCCCCCAACTAATCTAGTGAAGAAATGGGCAGAAGACATGAACAGACACTTCTCCAAAGAAGACATAGAGATGGTTAACGGACACATGAAAAGATGCTCAACATCACTCATCATCAGGAAAATATAAATCAAAACCACACTGAGATACCACCTCACACCAGTCACAATAGCTAAAATTAACAACTCAGGAAACAACAG
>NW_021914088.1:0-1245 GCF_006229205.1 Suricata suricatta | reverse complement strand
GCTGGGGAGACTGGGGGCCCCACTGGGACGTGCCCCGCAGGACGCCCCTGGAGCCTGTGCTGGGGAGACTGGGGGCCCCACTGGGACGTGCCCCACAGGACACCCTGGAGCCTGCGCTGCGGGGGCTGGGGGCCCTACTGGGACGTGCCCCACAGGACACCCTGGAGCCTGCACTGCGGGGGCTGGGGGCCCTACTGGGACGTGCCCCACAGGATGCCCCCTGGAGCCCGTGCTGGGGAGACTGGGGGCCCCACTGGGATGTGCCCCGCAGGATGCCCCTGGAGCCTGTGCTGGGGAGATTGGCCATTTCAGCGGCTGTGAAGTGGCACCTTCAGTCTGCCACCACGTGCTGACTAGCGCCCTCCCGGCCTGGCACACTCGGCTCCTGCACCTTCCCTTCTCCCAGGGGCACCAGAGCCTCCCCACCAGGCTGGCCTCTTCCTGGCCTGGTCTGTCCTCCAGCTGCAACAGTCCTGGGTCCCAAACCTGGGCCACCTCCATCTGGGTCCTTGCAGAATGGTGTTCTTTTTTTTAAAACAGAAAACTCCCTGATTTGACAGGCCATCCTCATGTTTTAATCTTTCATATGATTTGTCCAGGTCACACTAAGTCCCTTTAATGCCCTCAAAGGAGAGACTTCTTGCTGTCAGGGAGGTGCATCCCAGGGGATTGTATCTCTGCGCCATGTTATGAGGTTGGCGTAGAGGAAGGGGCACAATGTGGCTTGCTTGCACCCCAGAGCTCCGGTATTTCCCCGTGGGACTCGTGGTGCCCAGAGAGGGCGTGGCCATTGTGCTTCACGTGGCTGGCGTGGGACCCGGACTGGTGCCATCAGGTGTCTCCCCCCACTGTCCCGTTGCAGGAGAATCTGCGGCAGTACGTTGACCGCATCTTCAGCGTCATCACCAAGTCGGGAGTGAGCTGCCCTACTGTCATGTGTGACATTTTCTTCTCTCTCCGGGAGGCGGCGGCCAAGCGCTTCCAGGGTGAGTCCCCTGTGCGGAAATGCCCACAGCCCCTCACCGGACGCTGCAAGGCAAGGAAGGGACGTTCAGAGTCCACGTAAAGAGGGTTCTAAGCCGTAGCCGCTGGGTCAGCGCCAGAGCCCATGTGCAGCGGCCCCGGAGAGCCCAGGCCCTGGCCCAAGAGGAAGGCCAGCTGGCCAGGTTTTGTCACAACGGTTCATTCAGGACGGAGCATGAATCTGTCTGAGTTGGGCCTCTGCAGGCAGAGAAGCCGCCGCCG
>NW_021914087.1:0-1245 GCF_006229205.1 Suricata suricatta | reverse complement strand
TTTATATTATATAAGTTAATGCCCTGGGTATGTGAGTGATAACTCATTTAAGACAGGATATGTGAAAACATGAGCTTACTTAGATTTACTGAGTTGGAAAGAGTGAGAAGTCCTCTACAGTTGTTGCAGATGCCCTCATGTATGGAGTGGGAGAGAGTAAGCCCTATACATCAATATTTTTTCCCAGAACAAGCAAGATGCTTTATGCAAGGGAGACATTCTCATCAGCATTTGTGATTTGTCCAATTTTAACATTTTTTATCTATGAACTATTCTGAAATTCATCACAAAGCATGTCAAATGAATGAATGAATAAATAATTATCTTTATGTAACTATTCTTTCCTTTAAACATACTGAATTCTGACTGGACATAAGCCTTATGGGACCATTGTTGGACAAATAAAAAGCTTAAAAATGTTATTCTAGATTAAGTGTTGGCAAATTATGACCCATAGGTCAAATTTGGACCACTGCCTCTTCCTTAAATTTTATTGGAACACAGACACAACCATTTGTTTATGTATTGTGTATTGTGTTTGGAGCTGTAATAAGTAGAGTTGAATACTTGTAGCAGATACCATATGGCCCACAGAATCTTTGGCCTGTTACATAAGAAGCATGTAGGCATTATCCTACATTAAGCAAGTTAGGCAGAAGATGTATAGTAGAAGAATCATTCACAACAATCTTCATCCTCTTCATAGGTATATATTCAAGGTGAAGGTTGCAAAGTAAGTTATTAGTTGAAGTCCTGTATATAGATCATTCCCCCAGATATGCTGTACTCAGGACTGAGCACATACTTGTGGGTCCAAATGTGGAGTGAATATGTAGGGTTTTTGGTTAACAAAATTATCAAAAGAAGACTCCGGTCTTTCTCATACCTTTCCAAAAAATTGAAGAGAAAGGAACATGCCCAAACACATTCTAAGAGGACAGCGTAATCTGATACCTATACTACTGGAAAAGTACAGGTCATTATATCTAATGAATATTGCTGCAAAATTTTGGAAGTAAATACTAGCAAATGAAATTCAGTATCATATTAAAAACATCATTCACTGTGATCAAGTTGGATTTATTCCTGGGATGTAAAAGGATGACTGAAAATATGTAAGTCAATCAATATGGTAAATCAGATTAATAGAACGAAAGAAGATAATCATATGATCATCTCATGAGACCAGAAAAAGCAGCTGACTGAAATCAACACCAAGTTTATGACCTTGTGTTTTTATTTCTG
>NW_021914086.1:0-1245 GCF_006229205.1 Suricata suricatta | reverse complement strand
GTAGGCACCCATCTTTTGTTTTTATTGCTTATTTTTAAGAGAGAGACAGTGCAAGCAGGGGAGGGTCAGAGATAGAAGGAGACACAGAATCCGAAGACAGGCTCCAGGCTCTGAGCTAGCTGTCAGCACAGAGCCTGACACGGGGCTCGAACCCATGAACCGTGAGATCATGGCCTGAGCTGAAGTCGAACGCATAACCGACTGAGCCCCCCAGGCATCCCAAAGTAGTCATCCATCTTTAGGTAAAGTCGAACATTTCTATATGCAGAGAAAGTCACCTGCTCCTGTGATGTGTTCATGGAGCCACACTTAAACACTGGGGTCTCTCCCATCAAGGCTTTGGGGTATATGTATGTGTGTGCACATATGTGTGTGCAGCTGTGTGTACACGTGTGCATCTGTGCATATGTACTTGCGTGTAGAGCGAGAGAGAGCACGTCTCTTACAACAATGAGATAATGTTACACATGGTTTTGTCATCTGTTACTTATATTCCATCAGGAGCTTTTCAGAAACTTTGCCCTGTGTTTCCAGGACAAAATGTGCAACATGTAACAATCCCTCACTAATAACCATGGGATAAGATTGTCCCCATCAATTGACTACAGCATCGTGTCAATGACTGCAAAGCGACACACCGGGTGATGCCTAATTATTTCCCAAAATGGGGTATTTAACCGCTGGTAACATCTGAGGGAATCTTCCGTAGTATATGGATAAAGATTTGGCTGAGGAATTATAGAAGAGGGATATCAAGCCAATAATGGCATAGAATTATTTTTAGGATTGGATCTAAGCACTATTTAAGTTAAAAAGATTTAATGAAAAAAATGGGGAGGTTTTCAGACTCCACAAAAATAGCTGAAACAAAATAACACCTCAAATGGCCAAATTTTACAACTATTTTTGAGAGAGAGACAGAGCGTGAGCAGGGGAGGGGCAGAGAGAGAAGGAGACACAGAATCGGAAGCAGGATCCAAGCTCTGAGCTGTCAGCACAGAGCCCGATGCGGGACTCGAACCCACAACCTGTGAGATCGTGACCTGAGCGGAAGTCGGACGCTTAACTGCTGGAGCCCCCAGGGGCCCCGGGCTGAGTTTAAAACACAGAAATATGACTTATCACTGTCTCCCCATCAGGAGGCTCAGTTTCCTATTCTTCTGTCACGAAAACACTGAGGAGTCTTGCTGCACTTTTCTGCACTTCCCGGAGATTCTCCCAGGGGAAAGAGTGCTAGAAACGGAA
>NW_021914085.1:0-1245 GCF_006229205.1 Suricata suricatta | reverse complement strand
TTCCGTTTCTAGCACTCTTTCCCCTGGGAGAATCTCCGGGAAGTGCAGAAAAGTGCAGCAAGACTCCTCAGTGTTTTCGTGACAGAAGAATAGGAAACTGAGCCTCCTGATGGGGAGACAGTGATAAGTCATATTTCTGTGTTTTAAACTCAGCCAGGGGCCCCTGGGGGCTCCAGCAGTTAAGCGTCCGACTTCCGCTCAGGTCACGATCTCACAGGTTGTGGGTTCGAGTCCCGCATCGGGCTCTGTGCTGACAGCTCAGAGCTTGGATCCTGCTTCCGATTCTGTGTCTCCTTCTCTCTCTGCCCCTCCCCTGCTCACGCTCTGTCTCTCTCTCAAAAATAGTTGTAAAATTTGGCCATTTGAGGTGTTATTTTGTTTCAGCTATTTTTGTGGAGTCTGAAAACCTCCCCATTTTTTTCATTAAATCTTTTTAACTTAAATAGTGCTTAGATCCAATCCTAAAAATAATTCTATGCCATTATTGGCTTGATATCCCTCTTCTATAATTCCTCAGCCAAATCTTTATCCATATACTACGGAAGATTCCCTCAGATGTTACCAGCGGTTAAATACCCCGTTTTGGGAAATAATTAGGCATCACCCCGTGTGTCGCTTTGCAGTCATTGACACGATGCTGTAGTCAATTGATGGGGACAATCTTATCCCATGGTTATTAGTGAGGGATTGTTACATGTTGCACATTTTGTCCTGGAAACACAGGGCAAAGTTTCTGAAAAGCTCCTGATGGAATATAAGTAACAGATGACAAAACCATGTGTAACATTATCTCATTGTTGTAAGAGACGTGCTCTCTCTCGCTCTACACGCAAGTACATATGCACAGATGCACACGTGTACACACAGCTGCACACACATATGTGCACACACATACATATACCCCAAAGCCTTGATGGGAGAGACCCCAGTGTTTAAGTGTGGCTCCATGAACACATCACAGGAGCAGGTGACTTTCTCTGCATATAGAAATGTTCGACTTTACCTAAAGATGGATGACTACTTTGGGATGCCTGGGGGGCTCAGTTGGTTATGCGTTCGACTTCAGCTCAGGCCATGATCTCACGGTTCATGGGTTCGAGCCCCGTGTCAGGCTCTGTGCTGACAGCTAGCTCAGAGCCTGGAGCCTGTCTTCGGATTCTGTGTCTCCTTCTATCTCTGACCCTCCCCTGCTTGCACTGTCTCTCTCTTAAAAATAAGCAATAAAAACAAAAGATGGGTGCCTAC
>NW_021914084.1:0-1245 GCF_006229205.1 Suricata suricatta | reverse complement strand
GACAAGATTAAGATAAAACTTAAAGTTTATTTTTAAGTGTATATGTCTTTAAGTGTATATAGACCATGTATAAATGTATATATATATGTGTGTGTGTGTGTGTGTGTGTGTGTGTATATATATATATATATATAAACAGATACACTAAAGTTTGATTTTAGTATTAAAATATGCCATGCGTGGTTGTCCTGAAGTGCTAGCTTTCTTTCAGATCAGATCAGTTCAATCTCAGATCAGATTATGAGGCTGTTGTGCAAATAAGTGCTCCTTTTTCAGTCCTTACAGTTTAAGTGACCTTCAACAGTAAGAGAATGGTAGGTTTTCTTTAAGATTTTCTGTGAAGCTGATGCTGAAAGTCCATGTAATCTAGCAGCTATCCTTTTGCATAAAGGAGGAGGTAACCTTTCCTGAAAAGTTTTCCTCAGGTATTCATAAGGTTCAGGTTTACAGGACATTTCTTCCTTTACTGCTGTCATAATTTTAAAGAATCAAAACAGCACATGCCAGTAAAAATAAACAAATACTGGGGCACCTGGAGGGCTCAGTCAGCTGAGTGTCCAGCTTTGGCTCAGGTCATGATCTCATGGTTCATGAGTTCGACCACGTGTCCAGCTCTGTGCTGACAGCTTAGAGCCTAAAACTGTTTCAGATTCTGTGTCTCCCTCTTTCTGTGCCCCCTCCACCTCAAAAACAAATATTAAAAAATGTTTTTAAATAAGCAAATACTGAAAACTCTCATCCAGTGTTTCTATTTTCTGCTTCAAAATATTTTGCATCATATATTCTATTAAATTTTGATCAGTACCTGTGTGAAAATGTGGAAAAATATCAGAGATGTATAATTTAAAAAGTTAATGGAAAAGTAACTTTTAAAACAAATATAAACATGAGTCATTTAAATAGTTAATATCTAACTTTTACCTTCTTGGAAAATACATGAAAATGTTTTTATTTTATCCAAATTAGTTTCCAGGAACTTAGTGATGGAAATGTAGGAACCTTGCACTAATAATCTATATTTAAGCCAACAAATATGCAAGAGATTTATGGGAGAGCTACATGTTCACAGGGTTAACTTTATACTGCAAAGTATCCTATCCTGTTGCTTAAACACATTGTTCTATCAGTGATTATTTTCACTCATGATTAGAAAACTCTAGAGGGATGCAAGTAATGGTATTTTGTGTATATTCTTTTCACACATCAAAAGGTTTTCTGAATGAGTAGAGCTGCTTTTAGTTTCTA
>NW_021914083.1:0-1245 GCF_006229205.1 Suricata suricatta | reverse complement strand
CTTACCTAGTTAGAGAGGAGAAGTCAATGCCTGGCTTCAAAGCTTCCAAGGATAGACTGACTCCCTTGGTAGGAGCTAATGCAGTAGATGACTTTAAGTTGAAGTCAGTGCTCATTGACCATTCGAAAAAATCCTAGGGCCCTTAAGATTTTTGTTAGATCTTCTTTGCCTGTGCTTTATAAATGGAACAACAAAACTCAATTGACAGAACATGGTTTACTTGATATTGAAAGTATACTATTGAGATTAGCACTCAGAAAGAAAAGATTTCTCTCAAAATATCACTGTTCATTGGCAATGCACCTGGTTATCCAAGAGCTCTGATGAAAATGTACAATGAGATTAATACTATTTTCATGCCTGCTAACACCACATTCTGCAGCCCATGGATCAAAGAGTAATTTCACCTTTCAAATCTTATTTTTTAAGAAATATAGTTTGTAAGGATGTATCTGCCATAGATAGTGATTTCTTTTATGAGTCTGGGCAAACAAAATTGAAAAACTTCTGGAAAGGATTCACCATTCTAGATGCCATTAAGAACATTTGTGATTCATGGGCAGGAGTAAAAATATCAAAACTAACAGGAGTTTGGAAAAAGTGGATGACAACCCACATGGATGCCTTTGAAGGGTTCAAGACTTCTGTGGAGGAAGTAAGTGCAGATGTGGTAGAAATAGCAAGAGAACTAGGATTAGAAGTGGAACCTGATGTGCCTAAATTGCTGCCAGCTGGTAAAGAAACTGGAACAAATGAGGAGCTGCTTCTAATGGTTGAACACAGAAAGTGGTTTTCTGAGGTGGAATGTACTCCTGGTGAAAGTGCTGGGAATATTGTTGAAATGAGAGCTAAGAATTTACAATAGTACCTAAACTTAGTTGATAAAGCAGTGGGGGCGAGGGCTTGACAGGATTGATTCCAATATTAAAATAATTTCCACTGTGGATACCATGCTGTCAAACAACGTCACCGACTCCCTTGTTAGAAGAGTCAACTTCCTTGCTACAGAGAAATCATTCCTGAAACACAGAGTTAACTGATGGCAGCAAACTTCACTATTATTTTATTTATTGTTAAGAAAAATGTTTATTTTTTTATTTATTTTGAGAGAGAGAAGAACACTGATGGGGAAGGGGTTGAGAGGAGAGAGAGAATCCCAAGCAGGTTCTACACTCAGCACAGAGCCCGATAGGGGCTTAATCTCACAAACCATGAGATCATGACCTGAACTGAAATCAGGAGTCA
>NW_021914082.1:0-1245 GCF_006229205.1 Suricata suricatta | reverse complement strand
TGCTAATGATTAATGAATTACAGATGACCAAAGGCAGATCTACAAATGATAAAGGCAAAGACCTTTAAAGGCAAAGACCTTTATTTCAACACCTTTTCCTTTTACTGAAGGTCTCTTGACAAAAGAGGCTGTGGAGATACATGTGATCCAGTGTTAACTCGCAGCTTCCAGTGAACTATAAACATTCTATATCCTGAAAATACATACCCTTTAGCTGATAACAAAGCTCAGGCTCCTCATGTAATTCCACTATTTAGAATTTGCTCTTTGGATATACTCGCTGATATAAACAAAGATATATGTTAGCAACATTATTTGTAATGCTAAATCTTAGAATTTATGATAACTATGGCAGGGAACTAGTTAAATTGTAACTTGTACTTTGGAATACATTTTGAAGAGTTTGCTTCAAAAAAAGCTGTAACTTTATGTGCAGATTTTTTTAAAGGTTCAAGATATATTAAGTGAAAACTTGTTGCAGACTAGGATTCATAATATGATCCTATTTGCTTCAAGTATACATATACATGTAAATATATATGTATATTCATATACATGTTTATAAATTCATAGAATATTTAAGGAAAGATACATAAAAGTATTAGCATTGATTATTTTTGTATACTGTGAAATTGTGTGGAGAGGGTGGGGTTAAGAGAATTTTTATGTTCACATTTCTCTTTCATTTACTGTTTAGACATGGATTATCTTGTGTTTATTTGGGCCAATACTGGGCCAATATTTTCTAAAGTACTTTAATATACACATACTTCTCTGTAAGCTTCAACTTGCCTTATAAAACCCACACTGAATGGGCAGTCACCTTTACTCAGACCCCAAAGCATACACAATATTCAGTGGCTCATATTAAAGGCAACTTGGAAACCTATTACAAAAAAAATGTAATACTCTTGTTTTGATATTACACAACACAGAATAAAAATTTGTAGTAAATAATTTAACCCATATCTACTAATTATCTAATATGTGGCATGTACTTTGCTAGTTAGTAAGAGGAATACAGCAAACGAAAATCCCTACACATGAGAAGTACACAGTCCATTTGCCATGTATAAAATATTTATTGAAGAGGGTTTGGGGATGCCTACATGGCTGGGGCCAGGATAAGACAGAGAGATAAAATGCAAAAGAGAAATGCAAAAGCATGAGAAAGAAATCTTTTGGGCGTGATGGTGATACTTTGTATCATGAGTATGGTGGCAGTTTCACAGGAGTATACAACTG
>NW_021914081.1:0-1245 GCF_006229205.1 Suricata suricatta | reverse complement strand
CGATTGCATGAAAAACCATCAAATACCTAGGAGTAAACCTAACCAAGGATGTAAAAGACCTATATGATGAAAACGATATAAAACTTATGAAAGAGATTGAAGAAGACACCAAGAAATGGAAAAACATTCCCTGTTCATGGATAGGAAGAATAAACATTGTGAAAATGTCATTACTACCCAAAGCAATCTACATATTCAATGCAATCCCCATCAAAATTACACCAGCATTCTTCTCAAAGCTAGAATAAACTATCCTCAAATTTGTATGGAACCACAAAAGACCCCGAATAGCCAAAGTTATATTGAAGAAGAAAACCAAAACAGGAGGCATCACAATCCCAGACTTTAGCCTCTACTACAAAGCTGTCATCATCAAGACAGTATGGTATTGGCACAAAAACAGACACATAGACCAATGGAATAGAATAGGGAACCCAGAACTGGGCCCACAAATGTATGGTCAATTAATTTTTGACAAAGCAGGAAAAGGTATTTGATGGATACTCTTTAGCAGGTGGTGTTGGGAGAACTGGACAGCAACATGCAGAAGAATGAAACTAGACCACGTTCTTACACCATACACAAAATTAACTCAAAATGGCTAAAGGACCTGAATGTGAGACAGGAAACCATTAAAACCCTTGAGGAGAAAGTAGGAAACAACCTCCTTGACATCCACCACAGCAATTTCCTACTTGACACATCCCCAAAGGCAAGGAAAATGAAAGCAAAACTGAAATCTTGGGACCACATCAAGATAAAAAGCTTCTGCACTGTAAAGGAAACAACCAAGAAAACTAATAGGCAACCAACAAAATGGGAAAAGATAATTGCAAATGACATATCAGATAAAGGGCTAGTATGCAAAATCTACAAGGAACTCACCAAACTCGACACCCAAAAAACAAAGAACCCAGTGAAGAAATGGGCAGAAGACATGAACAGACACTTCTCCAAAGAGGACATCCTGATGGCCTACAGGCACATGAAACAATGCTCAACATCACTCATCATTAGGGAAACACAAATCAAAACCACACTGAGATACCACCTCATGCCAGTCAGAGTGGCTAAAATGAACAAATCAAGAGACTATAGATGCTGGAGAGGGTGTGGAGAGCCATGTACCCTCCTACACTGTTGGTGGCAATGTAAACTGGTGCAGCCGCTCTGGTAAACAGTATGGAGATTCCTCAAAAACCTACCCATAGAACTCCCTTATGACTCAGCAATAGCACTGCTAGG
>NW_021914080.1:0-1245 GCF_006229205.1 Suricata suricatta | reverse complement strand
CTTGCCAATTCTGATGCCTCTTATTTCTTTTTGTTGTCTGATTGCTGATGACAGAACTTCCAGCACTATGTTGAACAACAGTGGTGAGAGTGGGCACCCCTGTGGTGTTCCTGATCTCAGGGGGAAAGCTCTCAGTTTTTCCCCATTGAGGATGATATTAGCTGTGGGTTTTTCATAAACTGTTCTTATAATGTTTAGGTAAGTTCCTTCTATTCCGACTTTCTCAAGGGTTTTTATTAAGAAAGGGTGCTGTATGTTGTCAAATGCTTTTTCTGCATCTATCGACAGGATCATATGGTTTTTATCCTTTCTTTTGTTAATGTGATGGATCACATTGATGGATTTGTGATTATTGACCCAGCCCTGTAACCCAGGAATGAATCCCACTTGATCATGATGGATAATTCTTTGTATATGCTGTTGAATTCGATTTGCTAGTATCTCGTTGAATATTTTTGCATCTGTATTCATTAAGGATATTGGTCTGTAGTTCTCTTTTTTGGCTGGGTCCCTGTCTGGTTTGGGTATCAAGGTGATGCTGGCTTCGTAGAATGAGTTTGGAAGCTTTCCTTCTATTTCTATTTTTTGGAATAGTTTGAGAAGAATGGGTGTGAGCTCTGCTTTAAATGTCTGATAGAATTCCCCTGGGAAGCCATCTGGCCCTGGGTTCTTATTTTTGGGGAGATTTTTGATAATGGATTCAATTTCTTCACTGGTTATTGGTCTATTCATACTTTCTATCTCTTCAAATTTGAATTTTGGTAGTGCATGTGTATTTAGGCATTTGTCCATTTCTTCTATGTTGTCCAGTTTGTTGGCATATAGTTTTTCATAGTAATCTCTGATGATTGCTTGTATTTCTAAGGGATTGGTTTTAATAGGTCCTTCTTCATTCATGATTTTGTCTATCTGAGTGCTCTCTCTTTTTTTTCTGAGGAGCCTGGCTAGAGGTTTATTGATTTTGTTTATTTTTCTGAAGAACCAACTCTTGTTTTCATTGATCTGCTCGACTGTTCTTTTGGATTCTATATTGTTTATTTCTGCCCTGATCTTTATGATTTCTTTTCTTCTTCTGGGTTTGGGGTGCTCTTGCTGCTTCCTTTCTAGTTCCAGTAGGTTCTCTGTTAATTTTTGAATTTGCGCTCTTTCTAGTTTGTTGAGATTGGCCTGGATTGCAATATACTTCCCTCTTAGGACTGCCTTTGCTGCATCCCAGAGATTTTGGATTGTTGTATTTTCGTTTTC
>NW_021914079.1:0-2477 GCF_006229205.1 Suricata suricatta | reverse complement strand
CATGTGTCGCCTATTGCCTAGAACACCAGAATTAATATACAGCCTTTAGGACATCACACTCTGAATGCAATTTTTTTAAGTTTATTTTTTTTATTTTTGAGAGACAGAGAGAAACAGTGCCAGCAGGGGAGGGGCAGAGAGAGAGGGAGATACAGGATCTGAAGCAGGCTCCAGGCTCTGAGCTGTCAGCACTGAGCCCAATGCAGGGCTTGAACCCATGAACCATGAGATCATGACCTGAGCCGAAGCCAGATGCTTAACCAACTAAGCCACACCGGCACCCCAGAATGCAATTTCATTTATTTTATCTTATTATATTAATTTTTTTAATGTTTATTTATTTTTGAGAGAGACAGACACAGAGTGTAAGCAGGGGAGGGTCAGAGAGAGAATCTGAAGCAGGATCCAGGCTCTGAGCTAGCTGTCAGCACAGCGCCCCACGTGGGGCTCAAACCCACGAACTGTGAGATCATGACCTAAGCCTAAGTTGGCTGCTTAACCAGCTGAGCCACCCAGGTGCCCCTGAATGCAATTTTATTTGATGAAGAAATAAAAACCGTTCCCTATGTATCTCTCAGGATTTCTTTCCAAAGTAGAGCATGAATACTTCTCAACTTTAGAATTTAATGTTTAAAATTTAATATGCCTAATGGGATTCTCAACTCTAAGTTTTTAAAAAAAATTGTGTTGTTCATTCTTAAAGGGACTTTCAAAATTGTCACGGTTATGCTCTCTATTAATATCATTTTAATTATCTTTCAGAAATAATTGATAATAAGACTTCTGTAGCCATGGCTAGTTCTGATGGGAAACCAAAATCTGTAAGTCATGCCAAAAAATGGTCAGAAGAGATAGAAAATCTGTACAGATTTCAACAAGCGGGATATCGGGATGAAATTGAATATAAACAAGTGAAACAAGTTTCTGTGGTAAGATTTATAGCTCTACAAACCTGAACTCTAAATATTTAGTGAAAAGTATTAAAATCCAACAAAGAACCAAAGAATAACTAAAAGGGAGCTCTACTTCAATTCTCTCATTTTATTGATTAGGAGATTGAGGCCCAGCGGAGTGATGTTCAGGTAGACTGGAGGGAGAGGTGGTCCCTCAGCATGGAAACATTAAGAACTTTCTAGCTTTAATTGAGCAATCATGCTCCACTAAATGAATCATTTATGTCAACCACCAAAGTAGAGTCTTTCCCGCTTACTCAGGTAATTCTATTACCAGAGATTCAGTTTGTTGTGTAACTATTATTTCTTTCCAGTTCCTTTTTCTTTTTCATTGCCACAAATTGTGAAGAGGTTAGAGTCTTTTTATGATGGAGATTATAAGTGACAGGAAATGATGAGCACCTCCTGACTTTGGTTATGCTTTGCATTTCCACCCCCAATAATGTTGTGACTGCAATAAAATCAGATCTAAGAAAACATGAAGAACATCCTGGGAAGGGAAGTTCCACAGGGTTGGGGGGTATAGGGAAGAACACGCCTGTTCACTGTATTGGCAATTTTGAAGAGGTCTTGCATTTCACTTCAGTATGTACTTAGTGGGTACAAACTGTCAGGAAGGAGAAAATTTCCCTCAGATCCTCTTTGTTCTTTTGGCTGGTCTAATACTAAAACAGACACAAGACAGGTTTGAACTTGTTGAGTGCATGAATGCTAAATGTGTAATGAATTACAGCTTTTAAGATTAATAATGACAAGAACAGTAAAACCTTATGCACGTCAAAATATGTGTGCCTTTAAAAAGGAAGCACGGGAATTTCAAGGAAGACAAAATAGCTTCCTTTGGGGAACAGTCCTCCAAAATGGCTCCATGGCCCCAGAGACACTTGCAGAACACCTTGAAGGCTGGATAGGATGGTAACTGAAGGATTGCCTTCATCGGCATGTCTCTACTAGCATACAGCGGTCTGAAGGATTTGAACAAAGTTCTCTTTCCTGACCTGAAGCACATGTCCTTTTGGGACACATAGCTATTAGAGCTTAATGACCTCCCAGATACTCTTGAGGACCATATCATGCCACTCTGTTCTACTCACAAGAGTGACGTTTTCCTAGATTGAATGGGAGTCACCAAGTGAAAAGCCAAAAAGAAAAAACTATAAAATACCAGAGGGGCATTTGAAATGAGGTTGATGAGCACAGAATCAATACAGCTGTTTGGAGGCTCATCCCATATACAGTGGCTATTTCTTCACTGAATGAGATGGTTTGGGGGAACCTCGTAAATGAAACCTAGCCTGCTCCTGGCCCCAAGAGGAAGAGAGTTATAATGGTGTTTTGAGAACACCTCCTGTCTCCATTGGGGACAATGGAAGCTATGAAAGACAAGCCGACCTAAATGACAGGAAGCATTGATTTTTTTCTATACTGTATATGTCAAAGAGTCCACCAAGGTGTATCAGCTATGTTGCTACCTATTTTTGCTAATTCTTAAATAAATGAGACAACAGAAGAAAATGAAAACAC
>NW_021914078.1:0-1246 GCF_006229205.1 Suricata suricatta | reverse complement strand
GGAACGGAGGAGGGAGAGAGAGTTGGGGAGAGAGAGGGATGCAGAACTTGAGAGACTATTGAATGCTGAGAATGAACTGAGGGTTGAGGGGGAAGGGGGAGGGGGGAAGACAGGTGGTGGTGATGGTGGAGGGCACTTAAGGGGAAGAGCACTGGGTGTTGTATGGAAAACAATTTGACAATAAAATATTAAAAAAATAAATTAAAAAAATAAAAATACAAAAAAAAAAAGAAATACAGAATGGGAAAACTGTACTTCGTAACCATACAAATGTGATGTTACCCTTAATCCATTAACTCACTGGCGAGGTAGCTTAGAATTTGTCAGCGGGATGCATCAGAACCATAATCATGATCTGTCTTATCTCACAGAAGATTGTAGATATTGTGAAAGTTTACCAATAAAGGAATGAATAGTAAAAATTTTTAAAAATCATCACCTAGTTAATCTTTTCAAAACAGTACTTTACTCAACTACTTAATTTTGCTGTTATAATATGTCTCTTATCCAAAAAGGAAATGAATATGTAAAATAATGTGTGGTTATATGCAAACCTCTGGTCCTGACTGAACCAAAATATTGACATTCCTCTTGAAACCAATTCTGTGAGCTAAAAGTTGTATTGGGAGTTACATGCAATCAAGTGGATCACTAAGAGACATCCAGACTCATATAAAACAGAAAGATAAGCCCATTTGATAAAGGCAAATTACTACCAGATAAATTAAAACTGAATATTAAAAAAAAAAGCACTCCTGTATCCCTTGGGTAAATCCCTAGCAGTGCTATTGCTGGGTCATAGGGGAGTTCTATGGATAGATTTTTGAGGAGCCTCCACATTGTTTTCCAGAGCGGCTGCACCAGTTTACATTGCCACCAACAGTGTAGGAGGGTGCCCGTCTCTCCACACCCTCTCCAGCATCTATAGTCTCTTGATCTGTTCATTTTAGCCACGCTGACTGGTGTGAGGTGGTATCTCAGTGTGGTTTTGATTTGTGTTTCCCTGATGATGAGTGATGTTGAGCATCATTTCATGTGCCTGTTGGTCATCTGGATGTCCTCTTTGGAGAAGTGTCTATTCATGTCTCCTGCCCATTTCTTCACTGGATTATTTATTTTTTGGGTGTGGAGTTTGGCGAGTTCTTTGCAGATTTTGGATACTAGCCATTTATCTGATGTGCCATTTGCAACTATCTTTTCCCATTCTGTCGGTTGTCTATTAGTTTCCTTGATTGTTTCCTTTGCA
>NW_021914077.1:0-1246 GCF_006229205.1 Suricata suricatta | reverse complement strand
TCTCGATGCCCCTCTTATGCTCATGCTCTGTCTCTGTTTCTCAATAATAAATGAATGTTAAATTAAAATAAATAAATAAGTAAAACCATTGTTTTAAAGTCTTTGTCTTAATGTATCTGACATCAGGTCATTTTTGCTGACAGTTTCCATTGATGCATCCCCCCACCCCTTTGAATGGGCCTTTCTTTCCTGTTTCTTTGCATGCATGGTAATTTTTGATTGAAAACTGGACATTTGAATCCAGTTCTGTGGTAGCTCTGAGAATAAAATTTTCCCCCTTTCTCAGGGCTAGCTGATTTTTATTATAATTAACTAATTTATTTATTTTCTTTATTGCCAGAGGCTGTCTCTGTGCTGAGGCTCAGCCTGAGGTGTAAACCTAATGCCTTCTTATTTCTTTCCTGAGCCTTTTTCTGAGCATTCAAAGGACACTTTCTAATTTTTCATGTACATGCAGTTGTTTTTGTATGTCCAAGTCTTTAATGTCTGACTCCCCAAAGGGGAAAAAGGGCAAAATGAAATGAGGTGGGTAGATAAATGACACTAGTTCTTTAAATTCTCTGGAAGTCACTTCAGCAGGAGGAGGATGGTCTTGCAACAATGAGGGGAGGTACAACAAGAATGGCTGCCACTCTTTATCTGCACATTTGTGATCAGAAGCAGCAATCAATGATCAAGCATAGACCTGATATTTGGAGGTAAGGGTCTTTTGTTGCCTACTTTGGCTATCACAGATTGCTCTAGGAATTGTGTACAGCTGCCCATCAGGAGTCTTTGGGTGGGCACTGGATAGACGCTACTTTGCTAAGAGCTGACACTGACTGAAATTAACCACAATTTTATGTCCAAACCTTCCCCCTGGAAGTTATAAGCTTTCAATAGATTCCAAAATAGTTTCTTTTTGTTTTTTTAGTTTTTTAATTTTTTTATTTAGTTTTGAGAAAGACAAAGAGAGAGCAGAGGAGAGTCAGAGAGAGAGGGAGACACAGAATCCGAAGACAGTCTCCAGGCTCTGAGCTAGCTGTTAGCACAGAACCCGATGCAGGACTCAAACCCATGAACCATGAGATCATGACCTGAGCCAAAGCCAGGCGCTCAACCTACTGAGCCACCCAGGCGCCCCTCCAAAGTAGTTTCAATAGAGTTCCAAAGTAGTTAGTTCAAAAAGATTTTGGTTATGCAAAATCTTGGTTGCCTAGGTGGAGAGACAGTTTCCTGCTGCTTCCTACTCTACCATCTTTCTAGC
>NW_021914076.1:0-1246 GCF_006229205.1 Suricata suricatta | reverse complement strand
ACATAATCCATTATTACATTAACTCATTGAATTTGGAGATTTATTTGTTACCACAGCACAACTTGGCATATTTTGACTAGCAGATTGTCAAATCAGTTTCCAACCTGTAACTCAAAACTATTTAAAATGTATCCATGTTTTCGTGACTCCTATCTATAACACCATAATCCACATTCACTTACGGGACTAAGTTTAGTCACTGCCATTATCCAAAGACCCTCCAAGATCTGAGCTCTATCTTTCCTTATTTTAACCTCATTTCTACTTTGCATTCTGTGTCAACATGCTAAATTCCATGATGCTTTTGACTGCATTGCCTTTAACTGTCTGGAGTTGTTTTACCTCCCCAGATCCCCTTTATGGGTAACTCTAGCTCATCTGGCCATTTCTTCAGAAAGCTTTTAGGATCTCTCCTAGCTATATTAGGTTTTCTTGCTCTCTACTCTTTTAATACCAAGACCTGTTATCACCAGTGCACTTATCATGCTGAATTTATTAGGCACCACATAATGTAATACCTGTTTTGCCTGTCTTTCCCATTAGGCTGTAATGTAGTCCCGGTGTTCAATGCTGTGCCTGACAAAGTGTAGGGTTGACAAAGTAATTAATTAATTTAAAAAAATTTATAAAAACAGCACTATGATACTTAGCTATTTGTAGTCTCTTTCAGTGACTCCACTTCAAAGTCTGTGGTCAAGAACAACGTCTCTGATGTCAGAACACTTGAGTTCAAATCCTGGCTTTCCTGCTTATTATTTTTGTAATCTTGGATACACTACTGAGCCTCTTCATGTCTCAGTGTTTTCATCAAGACCCATTTTTTAATATTCATACTACTTCTCTTTTATCTGAGTTCTCTTTAGATGAGGTAATGCCTTAAATCAAAAAACCAAGAATCTCAGGGTTTTGAGACACAGTATAATTCTGATTATTTAAATGTGGATGTATACTTACTCCCTCCAAAGGGGTTTTAAAGAATCATATAAAAATAGTGTTTGGATAAAAATGGAAAATAGATTTAAGAGAAAAATCAAAGTAGCTGTAGTTAGAACAAAATAGAGTGTGTTCTCTAGAGGCTGACTACATGCTCAAGGAACAGCATTCACCTTGGCTAAATCGCCAAGTTCTGTCTGTCCTTCAGCTTAGCATAACTAAGAACTCAAATATTGCACTGTGGACATAGGTGATTAATCTCTTGCTTAAAGACACATGAGATAATCTATAAACTAGGCCAAGAGTTCTAATT
>NW_021914075.1:0-1246 GCF_006229205.1 Suricata suricatta | reverse complement strand
TTTTTTTTTTGAGAGAGAGAGTAAGAGAAGGGGAGGGGCAGAGAGAGGGGAGTGGAGGATCTAAAGCTGAAGTGGGCTTTGGGCTGACAGCAGAGAGCCTATGTGGGGCTCAGACTTACAAACTGTGATATCAAGACCTGAGCTGAAGTCAGACACTTAACAGAATGAGCTACTCAGGAGCCTCATGTTTAGAGGGATTATTGATAGATATGAATTTAGTGCCATTTTTTACTTGTTTTCTCATTGAATCTGGAGATTTTCTTTTTTCTTTAAAGTCCTGTTGCTTTTGGTCTTTCTTTTCCTCTCAAAGAGCCCCTTTAGTATTTCTTGCAGAGCTGATGTAGTGGACATGAACTCCTTTAGTTTTTCTTTGTCTGAGAAACTCTTTATTTCTCTTTGTATTCTGAATAATAGTCTTGCTGGATAGAGTTTTCTTGGAAGTAGATTTTTTTCCCCATTCAGCACTTTGAATATATCATGCCACTCCCTTCCAGCCTGCCTTGTTTCTGTGGAGAGGCCTACTGCTAACCTTAGGGATCTTCTCTTGTAAGTTAGGGATTTCTGCCTTACTGTTTTTAAGACTTTTTTCTTAACTCTGTGTTTTGCAAATTTAACTACAGTATGTCTTGATGTGGTGCTGGACTGCTTTTGTTGATTTTGATGGGAATTCTCCATGCCACCTGGATTTGGATGTTTGTTACTCTCCCCAAATCAGGGAAGATTTCAGCTGTAATTTCCTCTAATAAACATTCTGCCCCTTTCCCCTCTTTTATTCTTCTGGAACTGCTATAATATGAATGTTATTACCCTTGACGGTATCACTGAGTTCCATAAGTCTACTTTTGTGACCCAAATTTTCCTTTCCCCCTTTTGTGCAAATTCATTATTTTCCAAAATTCTATCTTCCATATCACTTATTCATTTCTCTACTTCTTCCATCCTTGTGATCATCATGTTCAGTTTATTTTGAATTTCAGTTGTTGCATTTTTCATTTTGGCCAATTAGTTTTTAGCTCTGTTATTTCTGTGGTAAGTGATTCCCTGGTCCTCTATGCTTTTTCAAGGCTTTTGTTGCTTTAAATTCTGGATGTGGTATATTACTGATACCTGTTTCTCTCTCATTGATGACCATGACCTTTTTTTGTTCTTTCTTTTTGGAGGAATTCCTCAGTCTTGGCATTTTGTTTAGGTGTCTGTCTTCTATGAGTTATAAAAGCTTTTTTTTGTTTCCTGCTCCTGAGAGGAA
>NW_021914074.1:0-1246 GCF_006229205.1 Suricata suricatta | reverse complement strand
GGCCTAGTGATTACATGTAGATGACTTCCTTAAGTGCACACACAGAAATCTGAAAGTTGTCTTAAACAAAGGGGAGGAGTTCTACTTTGCTCAAACTTGCAGCCTATACTTATTTAAATTGTGTACTGAAAAAAAAAGATAGATGTTCTTCAAAAAGCAATATGGTAACTTGTGCCTAAAGCAGCTTTAGTTTGTGGTATGTTTCTCAGTGGGGATTTGCTTAATTATTTATTTTAATATTCCATTGAGAAAGGATGATGACAAGTAAGTATTACATAGTTCATATGGTATGCAGCCACACAAGTCCACAAAGAATATGAAACTCCATAGTTTTGATTTTATATTAGAACTTCTTTGAAAAAGCTATTTAGGTTTGTGAAAAGGGAAAGAGAATGATGGAAGTTTCATGAATCAAGAAGAGGATGTATGTCAAAATAGAAGCAGCTTTTAAATGGAAACCCAGACCTCACCTATCCAATATGGTCAAATAGTTGAGTGACTCTTGGACGTATTTAGTGCTTATTGATAAGGAAAACTATTCAAGCCAACATGAATTATTTTCTGAATCAGCTGAATAGCAAGGTACAGAAAAATGAAAATCCCTCAAAATATTGGGAACATCATTTTCATTCAAGAGCTGTGACTTTGTTACTTGCTTTCTTTGTAACTATGCTATAAATTCTTTTTCTCATAGTACACTTAATTCCCCTTGGTAGGTTTTCTTGGCATTTTCTCTTGTGCTTTTTTAAAAAAGAGTACTTGCTAATTTGATGGAGTTTTTTCAACATGAATATCTCCCCAAACTTTTACATACAATAATAACAACCGTCTCTGAAACAGACAGGTAGTACATTGGCTATTGCTAAAGTCTGTCTGCCCCAAATATTTTGAATATATTCTCTGTATTTCAGCACATAAGAGAAAATATCAAGGTAGTCCTGGGCTGTTTCCATCCCCAATATTGGGAAATAAAATTTTATGTGTGGCTCAAACCACCTATAAACTGGAACTGAATCTTGACAGCAGATACACTTTATATCACCAGTACCCGAAGTAAGCAGTTTGAACCAATAATAAGCTTTAAAACTAGATGACAGCTTAAAAATTAGTTTATGAAATTTATCAAAGTTTAGTATAACTTCTTTTCAAAATGCCATAGGTTTTTAAGCCGATGACCACAAAAAATATGGATTCTCTCCTGAGCCATGCATAGCTAGCTACTAAATTAAGTCTCCAAATCCTATAA
>NW_021914073.1:0-1246 GCF_006229205.1 Suricata suricatta | reverse complement strand
ACATCTATAAAGAAAAGGGCAGAGCTGAAAGATATAGAGCAGTTAGCACAGCCTAGGTGCACAGCCATTCATGCTGGTGGGGTCTGACTAGCGGAGTAGGATGTCGGCAGCAACATAGACATTACTGTAGATGCTCCCTGAAACATTAACTGTGATACCTATTGTAGAGGATTGAGAAAATTTAATTGGGAAAATTTACTGTAAATGAGGATGAGTTCAATAAACATTTGGGATTGAAGTCCATATATTTAGGATGTATATAATTCCATACTAATTGGAATGAATAATTTTGTCCTCTGTCTAGAAGCAACCATTTGGTCCCAGTTAATTTTGATTGATTTTTTTTGTTAGTGTATTTTAACAATACCTAAAACACTATCTACTATTTACATGAGACTTTGCAGCCATGACTTACTATTCTTTGGAACTATATATATTTTTAACCTTTCATTATAGGATAGTACCTTATAAAGATCTCTATCACACTAGTTTTTAACTTTAATGGTTTGTTTATACTTGACCTCCTCCACCTGGGTTAATCATGTAAGTCTTTCTATTTCACACATGCCTGGAGTTAGCTGCACTCCATAAAGTTGTGAGTCCTACTTCTTTGTATCTCAACCTTTGATAGAAGTTAATATCTCATAAAAGTCTACAGGTTTAATTTAATTTTATTTTCTTTGATGTTGTATCTTGTATTATTTTATTAGGACCTCCATAATATAGTACCACAGACTGGGTGACTCAAACAACAGAAATTTATTTTCTGAGAGTTCTGGAAGATAGAAGTCAGAGATCAAAGTATTAACAGGCTTGGTTTCTTCTGAGACCTTTCTCTTTGGCTTGTAGATCAACTTGTACCTATTTCTTCACATGGTCTTTCCTCTGTGAGGACCTATCTCCTGATTGACTCTTCTTATAAGGACACCTGTCATATTGGATTAGTGCCTGCTCTAATGACCTTACTAACTTTACCACTTTAAAGACCCTCCAAATACAATCTCGTATCTCTAAATACAGTCACATTCTGAGGCACAGAGGTTAGGACTTCAACATATAATTTTGGAAGATACAATTCATCCCATAACAATCTTACTAATATATATTAGCAAACTTTTAGTTACCTGTAATTAAAACAAAGCACCTGATTTTTGTCACAAGGGTTTTTAAATTTTGTTTTGTTTTTGTTGTTGTTGTTTTAGTAAAAAAACATTAATAAAAACCTCCTCTAGTTAGAAAAAAGCAT
>NW_021914072.1:0-1246 GCF_006229205.1 Suricata suricatta | reverse complement strand
TCTGGGGCCAGAATCCATATTTCTTGACAATATGCTGTCTTTCAAAATGTGAAAGTCTCCAACAATCTATTTCTCAGATCTTTTCCCTTCTTTCCATTCCTTCTGGCAGCACATTCTTTTTTTTTTTAATGTTTATTTATTTTTGAGAGAGAGAGCATATGCTAGCATGAGCAGGGGAGGGGCAGAAATAGAGGGAGACACAGAATCTGAAGCAAGCTCCAGGCTCGGAGCTGTCAGCACAAAGCCCGACATGGGGCTCAAACCCACAAACTGTGAGATCATGACCTGAGCCAAGTCAGATGCTTAACCAACTGAGTCATCCAGGCTTCCCAGTGTCTCCCTATTTTTTATAAAATAAAAAATAAAATGTTTAGCCAGCATTCAAGGCCCTCAACCATTTGATTTTAAAAGAAAAATTCTATATCCCTTTAATGTAACCTTAATCTGAACAAACTCAGCTATTCATTCTTCTTTGAGTGTATAACCTGGGCTTTCTTGCCTCAATCCTTTGCTTGGGCTGGTCCTTTTTCTTTCCTCCACCATGAATATCCATATCTAATATCACTCAAGGCCCCACTTGCCAGCAAAATCTTCCAGAACTCTACCAACCAGAAGTCACCTTTCAGTTTTTTTACACATTTTATCATAACTATCTATGTAAAGTTCATGTCTTCCTACTAGACTCTAAGCTTTCTAGGGGAAGGAACACACCTGATTCCTCTCTTCACTGCCTCCATAGTATCTTGCCCTTAAGTACATGTTAAACTAGTAAATAAATGATATATACAAATAATGCATCTTTTTAAAGCGTATATTCTTTAAATCTATCAATAATGACAATTATACTTTCAGTGTTTAAGTAGAGAAAATACAATGACTAGGGGATGCCGGCTTTTAAAAATAATGTCCAATTTTTCAATTATTTTTCTTATATCACAAATGCAGAACCTCCTAAAAACTTTCCTTCAAACCTCTGTTCTAAAACACTGATTTTATAAGTACTTAACCTTTTGTTTTAGTCTTTCATAAAAGAATAATATTGTGGGAAAAAAGGATCTTTAGAATCATTTCTTCTCATTTGTTCCTCCTCTCCCAACCACATGGAAAGTATCTCAGGAAAACAAAAACTTATCCTATTTTAAGACTCTTCTAAGATGAACTGCACAGAATTTCAGGAAGTTTATCCCAAGCCTCTTAACCCTTTCTGTCACAGTATTCCTCCATAATTAGTTCAACTATACTATTA
>NW_021914071.1:0-1246 GCF_006229205.1 Suricata suricatta | reverse complement strand
CACGTACTATAGGACAGATTAGTTATCATCTGAGGAGTCCCTGAACTGTCAGGAGAAAGTCAGTATAACAGTATTATTTTTCCACCTTTCAAAAGCAAACACAGGTTTTTCAGCATGGAGTGCTTATATGGCAATCAAGTGAAGAGCAAGAGACTCTTCAAGGAATAACTATTGGGAAATTAACTCAGAATTATAAAACTTAGCTAGAAGCTTGGAGAAACTTAAACTCAATAAATTACAGTTTAGAATGTTGAGCCATAAAAGAAGAAATGTTGATAGACATCATAAACTACCTAATCATTCTCATTCCTAAGGACACTGATGGCCAGCATCAGAGGAGGAAGCAAAGGTCATTGGACTTCAATCTGGGAAAATCACGGGTCAATCAAAGCAGTACATAAATGTTCATCCATCATCCACGGTCAGTAAATCCAGCCCCCAAGGGGGAATATATTTCATACTTAGTAAATATTTACTCAAACATGAATATTTGTGGTGGTAGGTAAATGCTTTAATCTTAGGGACACTGAGTTTTATTTTAACTTAAAAAAAAAGAGTTTATTGGTAATAGGTATTTTTTCCAGTATAGGTATAATATTTTGAAAAGTCAGATTCTACTTTAAGAAACAAAGGTTTATTTTGTAAGTAATTAATGCAATGTAAAAATTTGCTGTTTTCTCTTTTACAAATTTTTAAAAAAATATGCAAAGTCATTTGTCCTGGGGATTTAGTTTGTTTAAAGACTGTGAGAAAAAAAAAAAAGTGTATGAAATTAACATAAGGGTGCTGCAAAGTGAGGTTCTGAAAAGGTTTGTTATGTAAAGACTTGAACTTTATTTTAGGAATAATAGCATATAACAATGGCTATCTCTTCCTAGAATTTTACTCCAAATATGGAGGATGCTTGGATTGGTAGGGAGACAAATAGGAGGCTATTTCACTAAGCAAGAAATTAGGGGCTTGGAACAGGAAGTATGGAGAATTAAAAAGGGAGGGTAATTGATACACACACACAAAAACATTTCAGTGAGTCAATACATCTTTGCTAAGAAAAGAAATTAAGGCTACATATTCTGTTAAACACAAAGTGATTCTTTTAAACACAAAATCTGAACACAAAATCTGAACATTCTTTTAAACACAAAATATTAGCCACAATGCATACATTTCCAGTAAGTAGTGAAACATCATATGCACTTCAATAGAGACATCAGGAGAAAAGATAAACATAAATAAATAATAAATA
>NW_021914070.1:0-1246 GCF_006229205.1 Suricata suricatta | reverse complement strand
GGTCTCTCTCCATGTCTTGTTCCTTACTCTCTTGGGAGCCCCTGGGACTAGAATTGGCCTCTTATTTGTCTTAGTGTCCCCTGTACAAGGCAGTGCCTGATGGGTGAAAGGCTTCTGGCTCATGCTTCTTGAGGGAACAGTTGCCCTGGCCCCTCCCCTTGCACAGCACCGAACCCGCGGCAAACATTACGGACTGCCTCTTACTGATGTCCTTTCACACTGTTTCTCAGGTGATTCTTACTAAGATGCTGTCAGAGTATTACATCAATGCCCACCTTACTGATAAAGAAGTGAGGGCCAGGGTATTCTGGACAATGACAGCTAACACTTGTCCACACCGACTATCTCAGGGACGGTTCAAAGCACTTTAGAGGTCCTGCCCCACTTTATAGTCATGACAAATCTAAGAGACAGTCCAAGGATGACCTCCAGATTTCCCATGATGACCTGAAGCACAGAGATGCCAAGGAAAGTGCGGAAGCTCGTAGAGCCACGAAGGTTGCCAGCCGGGATTTGGAAACAGCTGGTCTCACTACAGTGTGCAAGTCCTTCTTGCCTTCACTCCACCACCTTTTTGGATGACAGGCCGTGGGTGCAGAGATGGCCAGCCGCAACACACCCCACTTTGGTTAACCACTGGTTTTATGAGAAGCTCTCCTTCTCTCAAAGCTCCGCTTCTCCATCGTTGAGAAATGATACTAACACCCACTCCGCTCCTATGGGTCTGCCTTTCTAGATCACCTGCCCAGCTTCCTGTGCATCTTGCTTGGAGCCCTAAGATCTATCCTTCACTCCGGTTTGCACAATGCCAGCATCTCTGAATTCTTTAATCCTCAAACTTTTTTAATATACCAAAGAAGTCAGCCCACCCTCTGTCCAGGCCTGGACCCAGGGAAAAATACTTTTTCAAATTTTGAAAGTCAGAAGAATGTTGGAAAATAACTCACAATTTGAAATCTAAATGTTACCAACACTTCGTGTCAGTGTGATCTTGAGAAGGTCATGTCTTCTACACATTTACTCTTCTTCATCTGAAAAATAATCATAATAGGAACAGTGACAGCAATGGTAATGCTTATCTATGGATTAATATGAGAATAAATGAGAGCACAGTAAACAGATTTTAAAAATAATAATGATCAGTTAGATGTAGGATTATTATTCTTTTAATGTTTATTTATTTTTGAGAGAGAGAAAGAGTGTGCACGTATTTGTGTGTGTGTGTGAGTGGGGGAGGGGCAGAGAG
>NW_021914069.1:0-1246 GCF_006229205.1 Suricata suricatta | reverse complement strand
AAAGAGATTAAGGCCCAGATGGACATACCCATACTGCGCCCCAAGCTACTAGCACCTCCCCTGGGCAGCGAATTCATCCTTGAATTGAAAGTCTAGATTAGAATAATGGCTGTGCCATTTCCTAGCCATGTGCCCTCTGGCAAATACTTTAATTTATTTAATTGAACTTCTTATATATGTAAAATAGGATTATACCATTAGTTTAAGAATTATGAAAATTTAGTTTTTATAAATTTCCTGGTACACAGGTAACTATCCATACATAATTTCTTTTAAGTGCCATTTTTTTTTAATATGGACTTTTCTTCTTTTCCCGTCACAGCATCTCCATGAGGCAAACAGCAGTATTTTCTCCACTTTACAAGGTTAGGAAACTAAGACCTAAAATGTTTAAGTGACTAGTTAATGTTACACAACTAGGAAGTAGGGAGGTTTGGATTTGAATAGATGCACTGCACTTGGAGAACATTAGCTCCTAAATACTGCATAAAACATTTATAATCTCAGTTCTGTGACTTTTCTATCATCATTCTCAAATGGCCAGTGAGAATGCTAACCCCATTTTATGTGGTGGAAATCTTGCTCGTTCTTCAAGATGAACCTAAATTCACACATCTCCATGAAGACCTCTGCAAATCTTTTCCACCTAAATAATGCTGGTCTCTCCCTCATTCCCTCATCCCCAGCTCTCTTACAGCCACTGAAGTTGCTCAAATCATGTTATACCTATTTGCCTTAGATCATGGACTTCGCAAAGATAGATTCTATTTTTCTCATCCCTTCCCTACATCTACTTCAACCACGTACTTATGCTAAATATCCAAACAATATTTGTTACATAAGCAAATACAGGTAATAACAGGTGTTAGGTTAAAGCCAAAAATATTACATGAAAAGTAAGGAAATGAGACCAATTAAAATATCCTCAGTCACATTTTGAACAAAGTCAACAAATTTTAAACAAAATATTGACAATTATGTGCCAAAAATTTCTTGCTAGTTTAACCTACAAAGTATTTAGTATATTTCATATATATTTATGCACACACATGTATTTTTCACTCCCAGAAAACCTAGCAGAAATCCCTATTTTTTAAATCGCTGAAACAACCAGACCAAATAATTAGTGATAGGATAAAACATTCTACTAAAAGTTATTGATTTTATAGATACACACACACATATATATACTCACACACAAACGTTCATACATGTCACCTATTACACACACACACACACACACACA
>NW_021914068.1:0-2478 GCF_006229205.1 Suricata suricatta | reverse complement strand
GTGTTTTCATTTTCTTCTGTTGTCTCATTTATTTAAGAATTAGCAAAAATAGGTAGCAACATAGCTGATACACCTTGGTGGACTCTTTGACATATACAGTATAGGAAAAAATCAATGCTTCCTGTCATTTAGGTCGGCTTGTCTTTCATAGCTTCCATTGTCCCCAATGGAGACAGGAGGTGTTCTCAAAACACCATTATAACTCTCTTCCTCTTGGGGCCAGGAGCAGGCTAGGTTTCATTTACGAGGTTCCCCCAAACCATCTCATTCAGTGAAGAAATAGCCACTGTATATGGGATGAGCCTCCAAACAGCTGTATTGATTCTGTGCTCCTCAACCTCATTTCAAATGCCCCTCTGGTATTTTATAATTTTTTCTTTTTGGCTTTTCACTTGGTGACTCCCATTCAATCTAGGAAAACGTCACTCTTGTGAGTAGAACAGAGTGGCATGATATGGTCCTCAAGAGTATCTGGGAGGTCATTAAGCTCTAATAGCTATGTGTCCCAAAAGGACATGTGCTTCAGGTCAGGAAAGAGAACTTTGTTCAAATCCTTCAGACCGCTGTATGCTAGTAGAGACATGCCGATGAAGGCAATCCTTCAGTTACCATCCTATCCAGCCTTCAAGGTGTTCTGCAAGTGTCTCTGGGGCCATGGAGCCATTTTGGAGGACTGTTCCCCAAAGGAAGCGATTTTGTCTTCCTTGAAATTCCCGTGCTTCCTTTTTAAAGGCACACATATTTTGACGTGCATAAGGTTTTACAGTTCTTGTCATTATTAATCTTCTTAAAAGCTGTAATTCATTACACATTTAGCATTCATGCACTCAACAAGTTCAAACCTGTCTTGTGTCTGTTTTAGTATTAGACCAGCCAAAAGAACAAAGAGGATCTGAGGGAAATTTTCTCCTTCCTGACAGTTTGTACCCACTAAGTACATACTGAAGTGAAATGCAAGACCTCTTCAAAATTGCCAATACAGTGAACAGGCGTGTTCTTCCCTATACCCCCCAACCCTGTGGAACTTCCCTTCCCAGGATGTTCTTCATGTTTTCTTAGATCTGATTTTATTGCAGTCACAACATTATTGGGGGTGGAAATGCAAAGCATAACCAAAGTCAGGAGGTGCTCATCGTTTCCTGTCACTTATAATCTCCATCATAAAAAGACTCTAACCTCTTCACAATTTGTGGCAATGAAAAAGAAAAAGGAACTGGAAAGAAATAATAGTTACACAACAAACTGAATCTCTGGTAATAGAATTACCTGAGTAAGCGGGAAAGACTCTACTTTGGTGGTTGACATAAATGATTCATTTAGTGGAGCATGATTGCTCAATTAAAGCTAGAAAGTTCTTAATGTTTCCATGCTGAGGGACCACCTCTCCCTCCAGTCTACCTGAACATCACTCCGCTGGGCCTCAATCTCCTAATCAGTAAAATGAGAGAATTGAAGTAGAGCTCCCTTTTAGTTATTCTTTGGTTCTTTGTTGGATTTTAATACTTTTCACTAAATATTTAGAGTTCAGGTTTGTAGAGCTATAAATCTTACCACAGAAACTTGTTTCACTTGTTTATATTCAATTTCATCCCGATATCCCGCTTGTTGAAATCTGTACAGATTTTCTATCTCTTCTGACCATTTTTTGGCATGACTTACAGATTTTGGTTTCCCATCAGAACTAGCCATGGCTACAGAAGTCTTATTATCAATTATTTCTGAAAGATAATTAAAATGATATTAATAGAGAGCATAACTGTGACAATTTTGAAAGTCCCTTTAAGAATGAACAACACAATTTTTTTTAAAAACTTAGAGTTGAGAATCCCATTAGGTATATTAAATTTTAAACATTAAATTCTAAAGTTGAGAAGTATTCATGCTCTACTTTGGAAAGAAATCCTGAGAGATACATAGGGAACGGTTTTTATTTCTTCATCAAATAAAATTGCATTCAGGGGCACCTGGGTGGCTCAGCTGGTTAAGCAGCCAACTTAGGCTTAGGTCATGATCTCACAGTTCGTGGGTTTGAGCCCCACGTGGGGCGCTGTGCTGACAGCTAGCTCAGAGCCTGGATCCTGCTTCAGATTCTCTCTCTGACCCTCCCCTGCTTACACTCTGTGTCTGTCTCTCTAAAAAATAAATAAACATTAAAAAAAATTAATATAATATAAAATAAATGAAATTGCATTCTGGGGTGCCTGGGTGGCTCAGTTGGTTAAGCATCTGGCTTCGGCTCAGGTCATGATCTCATGGTTCAGGGGTTCAAGCCCCGCATTGGGCTCAGTGCTGACAGCTCAGAGCCTGGAGCCTGCTTCAGATTCTGTATCTCCCTCTCTCTCTGCCCCTCCCCTGCTGGCACTGTTTCTCTCTGTCTCTCAAAAATAAAAAAAATAAACTTAAAAAAATTGCATTCAGAGTGTGATGTCCTAAAGGCTGTATATTAATTCTGGTGTTCTAGGCAATAGGCGACACATG
>NW_021914067.1:0-1246 GCF_006229205.1 Suricata suricatta | reverse complement strand
GGCCTAGTGATTACATGTAGATGACTTCCTTAAGTGCACACACAGAAATCTGAAAGTTGTCTTAAACAAAGGGGAGGAGTTCTACTTTGCTCAAACTTGCAGCCTATACTTATTTAAATTGTGTACTGAAAAAAAAAGATAGATGTTCTTCAAAAAGCAATATGGTAACTCGTGCCTAAAGCAGCTTTAGTTTGTGGTATGTTTCTCAGTGGGGATTTGCTTAATTATTTATTTTAATATTCCATTGAGAAAGGATGATGACAAGTAAGTATTACATAGTTCATATGGTATGCAGCCACACAAGTCCACAAAGAATATGAAACTCCATAGTTTTGATTTTATATTAGAACTTCTTTGAAAAAGCTATTTAGGTTTGTGAAAAGGGAAAGAGAATGATGGAAGTTTCATGAATCAAGAAGAGGATGTATGTCAAAATAGAAGCAGCTTTTAAATGGAAACCCAGACCTCACCTATCCAATATGGTCAAATAGTTGAGTGACTCTTGGACGTATTTAGTGCTTATTGATAAGGAAAACTATTCAAGCCAACACGAATTATTTTCTGAATCAGCTGAATAGCAAGGTACAGAAAAATGAAAATCCCTCAAAATATTGGGAACATCATTTTCATTCAAGAGCTGTGACTTTGTTACTTGCTTTCTTTGTAACTATGCTATAAATTCTTTTTCTCATAGTACACTTAATTCCCCTTGGTAGGTTTTCTTGGCATTTTCTCTTGTGCTTTTTTAAAAAAGAGTACTTGCTAATTTGATGGAGTTTTTTCAACATGAATATCTCCCCAAACTTTTACATACAATAATAACAACCGTCTCTGAAACAGACAGGTAGTACATTGGCTATTGCTAAAGTCTGTCTGCCCCAAATATTTTGAATATATTCTCTGTATTTCAGCACATAAGAGAAAATATCAAGGTAGTCCTGGGCTGTTTCCATCCCCAATATTGGGAAATAAAATTTTATGTGTGGCTCAAACTACCTATAAACTGGAACTGAATCTTGACAGCAGATACACTTTATATCACCAGTCCCCGAAGTAAGCAGTTTGAACCAATAATAAGCTTTAAAACTAGATGACAGCTTAAAAATTAGTTTATGAAATTTATCAAAGTTTAGTATAACTTCTTTTCAAAATGCCATAGGTTTTTAAGCCGATGACCACAAAAAATATGGATTCTCTCCTGAGCCATGCATAGCTAGCTACTAAATTAAGTCTCCAAATCCTATAA
>NW_021914066.1:0-1246 GCF_006229205.1 Suricata suricatta | reverse complement strand
TCTCGATGCCCCTCTTATGCTCATGCTCTGTCTCTGTTTCTCAATAATAAATGAATGTTAAATTAAAATAAATAAATAAGTAAAACCATTGTTTTAAAGTCTTTGTCTTAATGTATCTGACATCAGGTCATTTTTACTGACAGTTTCCATTGATGCATCCCCCCACCCCTTTGAATGGGCCTTTCTTTCCTGTTTCTTTGCATGCATGGTAATTTTTTATTGAAAACTGGACATTTGAATCCAGTTCTGTGGTAGCTCTGAGAATAAAATTTTCCCCCTTTCTCAGGGCTAGCTGATTTTTATTATAATTAACTAATTTATTTATTTTCTTTATTGCCAGAGGCTGTCTCTGTGCTGAGGCTCAGCCTGAGGTGTAAACCTAATGCCTTCTTATTTCTTTCCTGAGCCTTTTTCTGAGCATTCAAAGGACACTTTCTAATTTTTCATGTACATGCAGTTGTTTTTGTATGTCCAAGTCTTTAATGTCTGACTCCCCAAAGGGGAAAAAGGGCAAAATGAAAAGAGGTGGGTAGATAAATGACACTAGTTCTTTAAATTCTCTGGAAGTCACTTCCGCAGGAGGAGGATGGTCTTGCAACAATGAGGGGAGGTACAACAAGAATGGCTGCCACTCTTTATCTGCACATTTGTGATCAGAAGCAGCAATCAATGATCAAGCATAGACCTGATATTTGGAGGTAAGGGTCTTTTGTTGCCTACTTTGGCTATCACAGATTGCTCTAGGAATTGTGTACAGCTGCCCATCAGGAGTCTTTGGGTGGGCAATGGATAGACGCTACTTTGCTAAGAGCTGACACTGACTGAAATTAACCACAATTTTATGTCCAAACCTTCCCCCTGGAAGTTATAAGCTTTCAATAGATTCCAAAATAGTTTCTTTTTGTTTTTTTAGTTTTTTAATTTTTTTATTTAGTTTTGAGAAAGACAAAGAGAGAGCAGAGGAGAGTCAGAGAGAGAGGGAGACACAGAATCCGAAGACAGTCTCCAGGCTCTGAGCTAGCTGTTAGCACAGAACCCGATGCAGGACTCAAACCCATGAACCATGAGATCATGACCTGAGCCAAAACCAGGCGCTCAACCTACTGAGCCACCCAGGCGCCCCTCCAAAGTAGTTTCAATAGAGTTCCAAAGTAGTTAGTTCAAAAAGATTTTGGTTATGCAAAATCTTGGTTGCCTAGGTGGAGAGACAGTTTCCTGCTGCTTCCTACTCTACCATCTTTCTAGC
>NW_021914065.1:0-1246 GCF_006229205.1 Suricata suricatta | reverse complement strand
AAAGAGATTAAGGCCCAGATGGACATACCCATACTGCGCCCCAAGCTACTAGCACCTCCCCTGGGCAGCGAATTCATCCTTGAATTGAAAGTCTAGATTAGAATAATGGCTGTGCCATTTCCTAGCCATGTGCCCTCTGGCAAATACTTTAATTTATTTAATTGAACTTCTTATATATGTAAAATAGGATTATACCATCAGTTTAAGAATTATGAAAATTTAGTTTTTATAAATTTCCTGGTACACAGGTAACTATCCATACATAATTTCTTTTAAGTGCCTTTTTTTTTTAATACGGACTTTTCTTCTTTTCCCGTCACAGCATCTCCATGAGGCAAACAGCAGTATTTTCTCCACTTTACAAGGTTAGGAAACTAAGACCTAAAATGTTTAAGTGACTAGTTAATGTTACACAACTAGGAAGTAGGGAGGTTTGGATTTGAATAGATGCACTGCACTTGGAGAACATTAGCTCCTAAATACTGCATAAAACATTTATAATCTCAGTTCTGTGACTTTTCTATCATCATTCTCAAATGGCCAGTGAGAATGCTAACCCCATTTTATGTGGTGGAAATCTTGCTCGTTCTTCAAGATGAACCTAAATTCACACATCTCCATGAAGACCTCTGCAAATCTTTTCCACCTAAATAATGCTGGTCTCTCCCTCATTCCCTCATCCCCAGCTCTCTTACAGCTACTGAAGTTGCTCAAATCATGTTATACCTATTTGCCTTAGATCATGGACTTCGCAAAGATAGATTCTATTTTTCTCATCCCTTCCCTACATCTACTTCAACCACGTACTTATGCTAAATATCCAAACAATATTTGTTACATAAGCAAATACAGGTAATAACAGGTGTTAGGTTAAAGCCAAAAATATTACATGAAAAGTAAGGAAATGAGACCAATTAAAATATCCTCAGTCACATTTTGAACAAAGTCAACAAATTTTAAACAAAATATGGACAATTATGTGCCAAAAATTTCTTGCTAGTTTAACCTACAAAGTATTTAGTATATTTCATATATATTTATGCACACACATGCATTTTTCACTCCCAGAAAACCTAGCAGAAATCCCTATTTTTTAAATCGCTGAAACAACCAGACCAAATAATTAGTGATAGGATAAAACATTCTACTAAAAGTTATTGATTTTATAGATACACACACACATATATATACTCACACACAAACGTTCATACATGTCACCTATTACACACACACACACACACACACA
>NW_021914064.1:0-1246 GCF_006229205.1 Suricata suricatta | reverse complement strand
CAGAGGGAGGGAGAGAATCCCAAGCAGGGTCTACCACACGCAGAGCCTGATTTGGGACTCATTCCCACGACCCTGGGATCATGACCTGAGCCAAGATCAAGAATCAGACTCTTAAACAACTGCACCACCCAGGCACCCATAAAATAGTAATTCTTAATCTGTAGAGACTCTGGAGGGTCTATCCAGATGGAATGGATGGAGATTTGTGTGGTTCCACTTATATGTGGATTAAAAATAATTTTTTGGTGGATTTAGAAAAGTCATACCTTACAGTCCTGTAAATATATTTTCTCTTCCTCATGTTTTCTTCAATGACATTTTCTTTTCTCTGGCTTACTTTATTGTAAGAATTCAGCATACGATACATACAACATGAAAAATGTGTCCTAATCGGCTGTTGATGTGATTGGTAAGGCTTCTGTTCAGCAGTAGCTATTAGTGGTTAGGTTTCATGGAGATTGTGTGAGGAGTCAGTACCCTAAGCCTTGCCTGGTTAAAGAACATATCAATGTTGGTACTTATAACAGATAATCATTTTTGGAAGGACTAAAATTAAATGAGAATATTTAGCAGAAAACCCCCCAAACCTACCAAAGCAGTGAGTGAATAGGCATTAGCATGAGATGCACGGCTGGCACGTAATCCTACCAGATATTGACATGAGGCAGATAGTTACTGTTCTTGTGTCTTTCGTGTAAGTCAGGTCATTTGGCTGCAAGTGTCAGGGCCCCACCGGGATGAGTGTGTGGGGATGGGTGGGCACAGGAGGCCTGGCACTCTCTTCTCCGTGTCTCACAGCTTGCTCCCCTGCTTGCTCCTTATTGTATCAGGGGTCTCCCTGGGTGTTGGAGCCCTGGCCTGCAGCAGTGGCAGGCTCCCAGTGACCCATATCCCAAGTGATACCTTTCCTTCCTCCCAGGCTGAAATCCTGGGGGGCAGGGGCTGAGCAGAGGAGGACGTCCTGCACTGGGAGCCAGCTGTCAAGGTGGTGGGGGAGAAGCAGATCTCAACTATGGACAACTGGGGTCCATCCTGCTGGGACCCTCTGAGAGCCTGAGGAACATGCCTCAGGATGCCTTGCATGCTGACTTCCAACTTCTAGAGGAGAAGGCTGCCTCCAGGGACAGGCTGTCCCAGCCAGAGATCCCCTCAGTCAGGGAGGCCTCCATGGCATCCAGGGTATGGGTATAGCCCCGAGACCCTGGAATCAGGGGCAGACTCAACATGCAGGCCCCATAAGGAAGAT
>NW_021914063.1:0-1246 GCF_006229205.1 Suricata suricatta | reverse complement strand
GGTCTGCCTTCGGGCTGCGCAATGTCACTACAATGCAGGGGGCATTCCGTGCCCTAAATCTCAGGCTGCGCTTCCCGGGAAGCAGTGATGGGCACAGGGTGAGATTCTCCAAAGCCCGGCTCACACTAGGACAGGGAGTGAGTGCCCCAAACTCCGGAGCCCCCTGGATAGGAAGCTGCCCTCCTACTTTTCACTTCCTGGAAGGAGACGAAAAGCTGAGAAGCCAGTGCTTTGGGAGATTTTCCTATAGAAAAAGGACCAGGGAGCACTGTGAGCAGGATTTGAACCTGCGAGGGAGACCCCATTGGATTTCGAGTCCAACGCCTTAACCACTCGGCCATCACAGCCCGGCTGTAGTGCTCCATTTACCCGAGAAAATGCACATTCTGCCCTGTACCTGTTCGGTCCTTCATGTTGGCACCATTCTCTGGGACCTCCCCACCCAAGAACTCCAGTATTGCTTCTGGTTTACTATCGGCATCATTAGAGGAAGTTCTAGTGGCTTCCACTTGGCCTTTTCTGCCATCATAGCGTTCACTCCATGAGCCACAGAAATAACATTAAATTACCGCCTGGAATTAGGGAAATGGGCTCAGGGTAGGTCTAGAGACTTGGAAAGGAAGCAAAACTTCATAGAGTCTCTCCCTTGCTCAGTGGGCAGCAGTGATGTTTTGTGTCTCTTGAGATTAATGCCAGCTCAGAGCCGTTTTCCTGCAATCCCCAAATTCCATTTCCTTTTCCTTAATGCACAGTCACTTTGGTAAATGGACGCAGGTCCTTTCAGGAAAGGCTCCGAGGAGGAGTAGCCGTATACATTTTTGTCAGTGTGTCAGTGGTCCTTCTCAAGGGAAACTGGACTTTTCTGCGTTCCAAACTGGCTCCCGTCTGGGAGCGCATACAAACCAAGGCCCAGGTCTGTGCGCCTGCAGGATTGCTTTCTGGCGGGGCCTCTCGGCGGCGTGCAGGTGGCTGCCTGGTCCCTGCGTCCCCCATGACCTTCCCTCTGTGCACACTTGGAGAGAGATGTCTGGTGTGTCTTTGTCTTCGTACTAGGACACCAGTCCGATTGGGTGAGATCCCCACCTTTGACCTCATTTAACCTTATTTACCTCCCTATTCCCACATACAGTCACCTTGGGGGCCTGGGCTAGAACATAGGATTCTGAGGAGACGCAACTGAGTTCCTAGCACCCATCAGTCTTGGGCAATTTATTGCCAACGTTTGGCTCCTATCACCTGTCATGGG
>NW_021914062.1:0-1246 GCF_006229205.1 Suricata suricatta | reverse complement strand
CGCAATTATACTCATTGGGTACAGGGAATTATAGGGAAAGGACACAAATTAAAGTCAGCCAAGAGGAGAATCACATCAAGCAGATTCTTGCAGAGTGCCAAATGAAACCGCTATTGTCCTCAGGATACGTGATTGTCCTGCATCGACATGTGACAATACACAGAGTGATGTTAGCTCAGGAAGTTCCCCCACATGGAACCTGTGTCCAGAGTTTTTATTGGGACTTTATTGTATAGGCATAAGTGATTGATTACGCGTGTACTTGAACTCCCTCTCCAGGCTTCCTGATAGAGTGGCCCAAAGCCCCCACACAGGATCACATGGCTGGTCTTCCCGACAGAGCTGTGGTACGTGGCCAGACCCACCCTGAATATACAGTAAAACCTTGGATTACAAGCATCTTATTCTGCGAGTGATCCACAAGAGGAGGAAACATTTCATTTCTGATCAAGTTCACCTTATAAATGAGCGATGTCTTGCAATATGAGTTGCACATGCCACCGAACATCAGAGGATCACAGCTGAATCAATGGCTCTGAAATCCGCTCGGATATACAACATACATTGGCTCTATTCGCTTGGAAGGGCTTTAGATTACAAGCATGTTCCTGGAGCGAATTATGCTCGCAAACCAAGGTTTTACTACTACTATTCGGTATGACACAGATTATCTTCCCATAGATGAAGCAAAGGCCAGACCTCTCTGGCTGTTTTCACTCCATGGGAAGGGATGGGCTCGCCTCCACACACTCACCTTGAATGGGAGCTGCAAGGACAGAATGTCAGCCGTTGTAGTTTTTGAAGAAACTAAAAACATTGGTAAAATAAAGGACATTTTCAACTTTTCTTGTTTATGGGCCCTGCTTCTCGGCTCCCAGGGAAGCCATGCTTTAACACTTACCAAGGTTAGGGGTGCCTGGGTAGCTCAGTCGATTAAGCGTCTGACTGCATCTCAGGTCATGATCTCAGGGTTCGTGGGTTCGAGCCCCGTGTCGTGCTCTGTGCTGTCCACCAACTTGGAGCCTGAAGCCTGTCTTTGGATCCTGTGACTCCTTCTCTCTCTGACCCTTCTCTGCTCATGCTGTATCTCTCTCTCAAAAATAAATAAAAACATTAAATAAAAAACCATAATACCAAGGTCAAAATGACTCCGCAAAACCTCAGAGCAGGGCCTCTATATCTGCCTTGAACATCTGCCTTGAACACACATTGTACATTTGCTTTATTTAAAACAAACAAACAAAAT
>NW_021914061.1:0-1246 GCF_006229205.1 Suricata suricatta | reverse complement strand
TTCTGCTGGTTTTGGGATGCTCTTGCTCCTTCCTTTCTAGTTCCAGTAGGTGCTCTGTTAGATTTTGAATTTGTGCTTTTTCTAGTTTGTTGAGATTGGCCTGGATTACAATATACTTTCCTCTTAGGACTGCCTTTGCTGCATCCCAGAGATTTTGGATTGTTGTATTTTCGTTTTCGTTGGTTTCCATATATTTTTTAATTTCTTCTCTGATTGCCTGATTAACGCAATCATTCTTTAGTTGGGTGGTTTTTAACCTCCACATTCTTGGAGGTTTTCCAGAGTTTTTCCTGTGGTTTATTTCAAGTTTCATAGCATTGTGATCTGAAAGTGTGCATGGTATGATCTCTATTCGTTTATACTTTTGGAGGGCTGCTTTATGCCCCAGTATGTGATCAATCATGGAGAATGTGTCATGTGCACTCGAGAAGAAGGTGAATTTCCTATCTTCATGATGCAGAGTTCTAAATATATCTATCAGTTCCATCTGTTCCAATGTGTCGTTCAGGTCCATTGTTTCTTTAGTGATTTTCTGCCTGGTTGATCTATCCCTTGCTGTCAGTGGAGTATTAAAGTCCCCTGCAATTAGCACATTTTTGTCAATAAGATTGTTTCTTTCTGTGATTAGTTGTTTTATGTATTTGGGCGCTCCCAAATTTCGTGCATAGATATTTATAATTGTTAGCTCTTCCTGATGGAGAGATCCTATAATTATTATATAATGTCTTTCTTCATCTCTTGTTACTGCCTTTACTTTCAAGTCCAGTTTGTCTGATATTAGTGTGGCTACTCCAGCTTTCTTTTGACTTCCAGTCACATGATAGATATTTCTCCATCCCTTTACTTTCAACCTGAAGGTGTCTTCCAGTCGAAAATGAGTCTCTTGTAGACAACAAATAGATGGGTTTTGTTTTTTTTAATCCATTCTGCTACCCTGTGTCATTTGGTTGGAGCATTCAGTCCATTTACATTCTGTGTTATTATTGAGAAATGTGGGTTTAGAGTCATTGTGTTCTCCCTAGAATTCATGTTTATAGTGGTGTCTCTGGCACTTTGTATTCTTTGCAACATTTCCCTTATAGAGTCCCTCTTAGGATTTCCTGTAGGGCTGGTTTGGTGGTCATGAATTCTCTCAGTTTTTGTTTATTTGGGAACACTTTTATCTCTCCTATTTTGAATGACAGGCTTGCTGGATAAAGGATTCTTGGCTGCATGTTTTTTGTTCAGCACACTGAAGATTTCCTGC
>NW_021914060.1:0-1247 GCF_006229205.1 Suricata suricatta | reverse complement strand
ACCCGGGGGGCAGGGACTCTCGTGCGCTGTCGGTGGGAATGCAAACCCGTGGCGCCGCCGTGGAAATGAGCGCCACATCCCTCAGCCGGGGGTCACCTTGGGATGGCCTCCCAGGCCCCGCGCTTTGTTCTCTCCGGAGCCGCCGGGTTACCGCGACTCACTGGCCGCGGCCCCCACGCAGTGGTCCGGTGTGGGGCGGTACAGTCCGTCACTTCCTCCGCAGCAGAGCTGGCGCCTGTGCCCTCCCAGGCCCCTGTCCTTGTCACGTGTCGACCCCGCGGCGGGCGTGTTTGGAGACAGCTGAGCTCACGCCCCGGCTGCCCTTCTGCCTGTCTCTACTCCCGTGCCCGTGGCTGCGTCCTGCTTGCTGTCTGGGCGTCCCCATGGTGGGACCTCTGCTCCCTGGGCTCTTGGAACAAAGCAGCCACACGGACTGCTGTACCCCACCGGACAGCGTGTGTGGGTATGACCCTGTGCTCACACAGGCTCCGGCTCATGGAACTGCCGCTAAGTGTAAGCGCCAGACACCGGTATTTGCGCCGATGGGTGACTCCTTTGTCTGACCAATGTCCAGCCAGGGTCTGACACATCGGAAGTGTCTGATATCTGTTTGCCAGGTGGAGCATGGTGTTGGGCCCCTGGCCTGAGGTCTGTTGGGGAGAAGGCAGCCTGAGCACACACTGCTCTAACCTCCTCTTCCCTGGCGTTCGTGACCCTGAGCAGAAGCCGACCTCTCGTTTCTCCAGGATGGAGAGGAAACAAAGGCAGCGTCCAGTAACCGCCAACTCCATATTGGGCCGTGTTCAGACAGGGTCCCTGTCTGACCCGGAAGGGACAGTGTGGGAGGAGCAACCTTGGAGCTGAGGTTGGGGGTTCAGCAGGTGACCATGGCGGGGGGTCCTGGGCAGGTGGGCCACGGCACACATGTTCATGTGCAGATGCTACTCCAAGGGCAGCATGTGGCTTGGAAAGGCTGGCACCACGCAGTGGAAGATACGACTGGGCAGGAGGTGGTGGCCGGACCCTCAGCCCGGCAGGAGGGTCAAGGCTGGCAGCTGGAGGGCTCACACCGGGCCTGCCTGCTGGGTCCCTGCCAGCAGACGCATCCCCAGGGCCAAGAGGACGCAGCTCCTGGGCCTGCACTCCTTCTAGATCATGCTTTGGGCACGCTACACTCAGAATTGCCTGTGCAAACGTCCAAGCCCACCTCCACTGGGCCTCTTCCCGCAGCCCGACCACCCCTCCAG
>NW_021914059.1:0-1247 GCF_006229205.1 Suricata suricatta | reverse complement strand
TCAAATTGGGTTTATGTCACTACATTTCTTGCCTCTCTCCCCCTATAATGGAATTCATTATTTTAAGCTGGGTTGATTTTACTCATTTTACATTTTTCAGTGATACTGCGACCAAAACTACTAAGAAGGCATATCACACTAGAAAATTACTGATTAATTATAGCTAAATATCATCAAGACAAATAAATATTCATTTTTTCATATAAACAATAAAATTCTGTCAATATATTCTATTTGATAACTGAATCATATGTTTGTGTAAAATACATATGCATAACTATAGAAAGTTAATATTCATTAATGTAATCAGGAATAGCAGCAATTATTCAAGATAACTGAAACCATAAGATTAAAAGAAAAATCTGATAGAATTAACATTTTTAAAAAACAATCCAAAAATTTTTGTTAAAAAACAAATGTAAAAAGTTTGGTATAAAGTAATTAGAGAAGTAGGCAAAGGCCAGTACTATCAAAAATATACAAAGAAATGCATTTTCATGGAAAAGGAAATTATTTTATTTAATTGCATACCAAGTCATGGAGAGGAGAGAGAGGGATGAGTGAGAAAGTGCAATTTTTAAAAATGTTTCAGTTTTTCGAAAATAGATGTTTGATCCATTCATGAGAGTGAGCATTTGGTCCTTTGAAATAACTCAAGGAGAGAATGAAATCATCTTAATGTCTCTCTAGAAGGGTAGACCAACCATTGTTTTTCAATAAACAAAAACTCTCTTTTCAGTAAGATAAAGAGCTCTTATATCGTTGAGGACTGGGGCTTATTCTTTCTATAGAACCACTTTATTGTGGCATTCTATGTCTTGGATTTTGGATCTAAAAAGAGCTTAAATGGATGAAACACCTGTTTTTATGAAACAGAGAGAATGCCACTAACAATAATAGGAATAAAATTGCAACCATGAATTCTTCCATAAAAATAAGTATATAACAAATAAAATGAGAAAAAAATTATGAGGAGGGTAGACAACTTTGGTTGCTAAGAAAGTAACCGGGATGTGAGATATGACAGAGACCAGATCATTTACATACGAATAACAGTATATATGAGTGTCCTTGGCACACGGATCAGGAAGAAGACTGCACACGGATCAGGAAGAAGACTACGCATGGATCAAGAAGAAGACTAAGGTCCCAAGACCTGAAAAAGTTAAAATGAGATTAGGCTAAATAGAGTTTAAGGAAGAGGAAGAAATTTTATTTAAAGTTTATGGTAATTTAGTCTCTCTTAT
>NW_021914058.1:0-1247 GCF_006229205.1 Suricata suricatta | reverse complement strand
CTTTCTGGGATATGTTCAATCTTGATTCTCCATGAAACATATTTTTTCACAAATATCATCATTCCAAAAGATTATCTTTGTCTTCTTTCTAATTTACATCCTCCCTCTGGGAGGTTTTATCTACTCCCTTGGATCCAATATTCAACCGACATCTGTTTCCTGGGATACCTCTCCTCACCTCTTCTTTCCTCTTTCATCTCTCTAAATGGCACTGAACTTTTCCGATCGATGAAGCCAAAACTCAGGTAGTGAATCTTGACTCTTTTCCATCTTCTCCCATCTCTCTGTTGCCTACATCTGATAAGGAGACCATTCAAAATGATTTTCTCTCTTTTAACCTTAATATTTGCTCAGACCTCGAATTTACAGAAGGTCTGACAAAATGTCTAATCCCTGCTGCCATTAAAATAAAAAAGCTGCTCATTAGAGGTAAAATGTACATGAAGTGAAAGGCAAAATTTTAATTGTAAGATATCATTAACTTTAATAAACACTTGCTTCTCAAGTGTCGCACATTTAGATCATCCCTAGAAATTTCTCCTTTGCTCCTCCCCAGTCGGTCAGCTACTCCTAGAGGCTACAGTTATTCTTTTCTCTTCCTGCCAATTCATTTTAAAATTTCTATTATATTTTACCTTATTTTTCTTCCTATGGTGAATTAAATTATTCTTAGTATTATTCACTTTTACCATTCTCTAATCATTCTTTTTCTTTCTCTAGCTATGCAATTTTTATGTCATTATTCACATTATACATATTAGTCTAAGTGAAATAAGTCAAAGAAAGACAAATATCACATGATTTCACTCATATGTGGAATTTAAAAAGCAAAACAAATGAACATATGTGGGAAAAAAAAAGGCAAACCAAGAAACAGTCTCTTAACTAGAGAGAACAAACTGATGAAACTACTTCTATTCTGGTACTTTATTTTTCACACTAAGTTAGTGTTATCCCTTTTAAAACTTTGTATAATCAGAGTCACACAGTATATCCTCTCTTGTTTTTGATTCATTCTTTTGCATATATCAGTAATTAGTTTTATTTATCTATTTATTTATCTAGAGAGAGGAGAGGAGAGAAAGAGAGAGAGAGAAGAGAGAGCAGGCGCTCACCCATGAGCACATTTGAGTGTAGGAGGGTCAGAGGGAGAGGGACAGAGAGAATCTTAAGCAGGTTCCAGCATGAAGCCCAATGCAGGGCTGATACTCAGGACCACCAGATGACCTGAGCCAACATCAAGAGTC
>NW_021914057.1:0-2479 GCF_006229205.1 Suricata suricatta | reverse complement strand
AAAAAAAAAAAAAAAAAAACCACAGGCTTTGATGTCATAAGAACAAAAATTCAAACCCGTGGTTCTGCCACTTACTCGCGATGGATGCGATCTTGACCTGTTCACCGGGTAAAACTCTGGGGCTTCACCGGGTGAAAATGGACATGAGCATCTGTCACTCTGGGTCGTGAGGATGAAGCTGGTCAGGCCATCAGGCGGCGGCTGGCATACAATTCCTCCGCGTGTTGCTGTAATTACTGGCAACAGAACAAAGGTCATTTCAAGGATTTTCCCAATCATTAGAGCTTTTGAATTTCCTCTACCCTTCAAGTTCCTTCTAGCTGGTCTAAGAGTTAAATTTGCATGAGACAGATCAAAAGGAGGAGAAACCCCAAAGCTTAATTACTTACAGGTAGGGGCGCTATAATGAGCAAAATTAAAAGCTTCTTTCCACAAGAAAATCATGGAAATCAAATGCCAGTGATAAACAAGAGACATGTGACCGAGATAACACGCCTGAGCTAGGAAAAACCGTAACATGGACAGGTTTTAAAATGAACCCAGGAAATAGGGATGGATGGAACCTTGTGTGAGCCAACAAGGAAGGCAGATCCGAGAGGAAACAATCAGCGATTTTTAGGACAGGTAGGAAAGAACATAAAGTGAATATGGAAGTGAATGTGGTTGAAGGGGAGCAGAATGCGACACCCCAAAATACGTCATTTTAACGTATTGGTTATTTTGAGTTAAAGGTGTTTGAGAAACAGTTCATGCATGAAGGCCACTCTGACTCTCCTTTGCCCAGCTCCCCCCCCCCCCAAAACAGGAGCAAAGTCTCCCACATGAAGGGTCCCCACACCAGAAGGGTAGAGGACATCCATAGCACCAGAGACCAGGACTCAGGGTCTACAAGACTCTGTTTGAGAAGCCCGTACAAGTAAACCCGGTTGCTTCTCTACCATGAACCACCCCAAGTCCAAACCCCTCCTTCCTGTCAACTCTTCACAAACTTATTGTTTCTTTGTCTATATGGTAGGAAAGCTTCCTGCTTTGGTCACATTTTTGAGTTTCATTTTCTTATGGGGTTCTCACATGTATAAAATTAAATTCTTTTTTCTCCTGTGAATCAGTCTTATCTCAATTTAATTGCTAGGCAAGCCAAAGAACCTAGAAGGAAAGAAGGCAAAATTTTTCTGATCCTACTCGGTGTTACAGGAGGAAAATGGACCCGCAGTTCGGGGTCGATCCCAGAGCGGCTACAGTATAATTCAACTCCAGTTTTTCAGTATCTTATATTTTAAAATAACAGTTGTAACTAAAATCTTATATAACTGTTATTATGTGCCAAGCACTATTTATGTGTTTTAAAAGAATTAGTATATTGAAACATAACAACAAATTTATGAGGTGTGATCTCTTCATCCAGTTTCACCAATTGGGAACACACTGTCTACATTGGCCCCTTGTCTTCATATGTACCCATTTCCCCCCCTGAACCACATGAGAGTTAGTCACAGTGTGGTTTTTAAAGAGATCATAGTCATGTGCACAGTCTTTTGGACTCCAGTTTGTCTCTTCATAATTCCTTCACAGCCTTTCATGAAGGAGAACTGAAGAATGAGAGATCAGTAAACATTTGTCAAAATTGTAATTCTGTTCAATTATTGAGCAGCCAGGAGTGAACGCCTACGCAAGCCTCTAACTGTGATATGGCCTGAGAAAGAAAGTGCTGTGTTCACGTTACAGGAAATTAAGCAGATCATCTCCAGTACCTGGGCTGAAAACCGCACACTTTGTATAATGGTGAGAAATTTCTAGATTCGACTCCTGGCTGGCAGAACCACATCATTTGAAAATACGCTCTTTCCCCCCCACGTGTACAAAGTGGAAATTCAATTAGAAATACTCACGACAAACTAAGAGATAAGTGCAAAGGCAAATCAATGGGTAAATGATTATGCACATTTTGCGGGGAAAAGAAGAAAAAATGAAATAAACATAAATATTTAAATCTATGAAAACCAGTAAAGATAAATGAAGGAAAAATTAAGGGCAGTGTTTACCTCCAGGAGGTGATGGTGAGAAGTGGGCTGACAGAGAATACTGATGGAAGGGAAACCTTTGCATTTATCTTTTTAAGGTTTCTTTTTTTCCAAACATCATCCATGTATGCATTATTAACGCAAAGCAAGAAACTTCAAATAACGTTTCAAGTTATGTAATCCTTTCATGTTAGAATAAATGTGAGAGTGCGTGAAACAAGATCTTTGTCAATTCTTACTATGAAAGTTTTGGAGGAGTTTTCTTTCTCATTCTTTTAGTCCTGTTTTGTCTTAGACTGAAGCGGGGAATGCAGAATGACGCCCAGCGAGTGGGTGATTACACATCTGGTTTTCAGAGGAAACCAAATTCAGGGTTTTCCCCTTCCGAAAGGGTTTCGTCACAGGAAAACAAAACCCATCTGCTGTGCCTGGTCTCTGCGGCCACGTCGCCCCCGATA
>NW_021914056.1:0-1247 GCF_006229205.1 Suricata suricatta | reverse complement strand
GAGAATAATGCCATCTCCAGTGCGCAGGAGGCTGTGGTGCCCCCGGGATGTTGCTGTGTATCTCTGTACACAGACCCTCCTCCATCTCAGGGACGGGAAACATCCAAAGGTTCATGGGAAAGCACTCTCTAGTGAGCATGAGTGGTTCTGTGGTGGGAACATCACAGTTCACTTCCGTGACTCTGCTTTTTCATGGTTGACCACAGTGCCTTGGCATGACAGTTTCTGTGGACCTATTAATACCTCCAACAAGGTCCGCGTCCAGTACAGTCAAACTAATGCATTAGTTTTCAGATGCATTTGATCTTTCCATTTAACTCCTCAAACAAAAGGGTAATAGTTTTATTTCCCTTGCTAAATCTCATAGTCCATAAAGACACAACACTTTGTGAAAAGCATTCATTACATGCTATTGAGCTACTTTTAAGAGGTTGAAGAGAAGATCATAAGATGATAAAAAATATCCTAGTCCTCATTTTTGAGAGCTCCTGGCTGAGCAGGGAGAGGTCAGCGTGGCAGATGGAGGGGGAGGGAGCGAGCCGCGCTCTGCTCCAGGAGGAGTGCCCACCAGTGGGTGACTTGGCTCCGGAGAGGAGGGAAAAGTGTCCCAGCGGCGGTGCTGGGAGCGGTGAGGAGGGGAAGGCTCTGCACAGAGAGGAAGGGGGGCCCCATCCGGTGTGGAAGGCCAGCCCTTCTCCCTGAGGACCGGTTCTGTTCTGTGGGCTCCTCAGTCCTCCAGCCAGGGACGCAAGTGGCTTCAGGTGCCCGGCACTCCCAAGGGAGCAAGTGCATCCTGTTCCAGACCCTTGGGCTGTGGTTCACAGCTTTATGCTCATTGCGTGTAAGCTTATCCGAATTTGGATGTGTTTCTAAGATAAACTGTATTACCTCTAATTTTAGAATCAAACGTAAATTACTTGTCATATTAGGTACTGGGTTTACCATATTTTGACCATAAAACAAAATTTTTGCATTGTTTCCAAGAGCAAATATTCAACCTCAAATCCCTGTGCTTTTCCAGGGCCAGAGTAAACATCCTTGGTTTTCCTTTCCTTGTTTTTGCTTTTAGATCACCAGAGAAATAGTTTGGTGAACTCCAAAATTTATGGAATAAAGACTTAAAATGTGCCTCAGGCGATGCCCTTACAGTATTTGGATTTATCTCTTCATCATCTTTAACAGAGAAAACAATATAAAATCAAAGACCTTATTTCCTTAATTTTTGCACAAATGGGATTATGCTACAT
>NW_021914055.1:0-1247 GCF_006229205.1 Suricata suricatta | reverse complement strand
GAGAATAATGCCATCTCCAGTGCGCAGGAGGCTGTGGTGCCCCCGGGATGTTGCTGTGTATCTCTGTACACAGACCCTCCTCCATCTCAGGGACGGGAAACATCCAAAGGTTCATGGGAAAGCACTCTCTAGTGAGCATGAGTGGTTCTGTGGTGGGAACATCACAGTTCACTTCCGTGACTCTGCTGTTTCATGGTTGACCACAGTGCCTTGGCATGACAGTTTCTGTGGACCTATTAATACCTCCAACAAGGTCCGCGTCCAGTACAGTCAAACTAATGCATTAGTTTTCAGATGCATTTGATCTTTCCATTTAACTCCTCAAACAAAAGGGTAATAGTTTTATTTCCCTTGCTAAATCTCATAGTCCATAAAGACACAACACTTTGTGAAAAGCATTCATTACATGCTATTGAGCTACTTTTAAGAGGTTGAAGAGAAGATCATAAGATGATAAAAAATATCCTGGTCCTCATTTTTGAGAGCTCCTGGCTGAGCAGGGAGAGGTCAGCGTGGCAGATGGAGGGGGAGGGAGCGAGCCGCGCTCTGCTCCAGGAGGAGTGCCCACCAGTGGGTGACTTGGCTCCGGAGAGGAGGGAAAAGTGTCCCAGCGGCGGTGCTGGGAGCGGTGAGGAGGGGAAGGCTCTGCACAGAGAGGAAGGGGGGCCCCATCCGGTGTGGAAGGCCAACCCTTCTCCCTGAGGACCGGTTCTGTTCTGTGGGCTCCTCAGTCCTCCAGCCAGGGACGCAAGTGGCTTCAGGCGCCCGGCACTCCCAAGGGAGCAAGTGCATCCTGTTCCAGACCCTTGGGCTGTGGTTCACAGCTTTATGCTCATTGCGTGTAAGCTTATCCGAATTTGGATGTGTTTCTAAGATAAACTGTATTACCTCTAATTTTAGAATCAAACGTAAATTACTTGTCATATTAGGTACTGGGTTTACCATATTTTGACCATAAAACAAAATTTTTGCATTGTTTCCAAGAGCAAATATTCAACCTCAAATCCCTGTGCTTTTCCAGGGCCAGAGTAAACATCCTTGGTTTTCCTTTCCTTGTTTTTGCTTTTAGATCACCAGAGAAATAGTTTGGTGAACTCCAAAATTTACGGAATAAAGACTTAAAATGTGCCTCAGGCGATGCCCTTACAGTATTTGGATTTATCTCTTCATCATCTTTAACAGAGAAAACAATATAAAATCAAAGACCTTATTTCCTTAATTTTTGCACAAATGGGATTATGCTACAT
>NW_021914054.1:0-1247 GCF_006229205.1 Suricata suricatta | reverse complement strand
AACTCGGGCTTCTACTGTTGCCTCTTAAGGAAGAATCTCTTCTCCTTTGGGAAACTTCAGTCTTGCTTCTTAAAGCCTTCAACTGATTGGATGAGGCCCCTCCCTCATTACAGAGAATAATCTGTATTATGCGATGTCTACAAATTTAAATGTTAATTACCAAAACGTACCTTCAGGACAACATCTAAACAGGCATTGGGCCACACAACTGGGCTCCATAGCCTAGTGAAGGTGACATGTAAAATTCACCATCACTAGGGGCACACAGGAGGCTGAGTCATGGGAGACTTGACCCTTTGTGAGGGCGAGGTATGGATCCCAGCTAAGGTCTACCTGATACAGAGCATCGCTGGGTCTAAGGACATTTCTCATGCCAAGAAGCGGTGCAGAACCTCATGGACACCCAGAGAACGTCAGACATGCCCCTTGACTGAGTAAGCATCAGGCATTCGCTGAACTCGGAGAAAAGACTGGAAAAGTTTCAGTAGCTGGACATGCAGTAGACCTGTAGCCACAAACTCCTTCCCTCCTTATGGTGACGCACGCTCAGTTTCTTAAGGGAATTGCACGCCCCCCCTCCCCCTTTCCTCTGCTGGAGAGTGAACGACAGGACTAGGAGCAGGCAACCCTGAGGGGACTCTCAAACCGTTGGATGGAACTAAATTTTCTTTTCTTTCTTTCTTTTTTTTTTTAATGCTTTTTATTTTTGGGAGAGATAGAGACAGAGGACTTGAACCTGGAGGGGCAGAGAGAGGGAGACAGAGGATCCAAAGCAGGCTCAGTGCTGACAGCAGCTGGCCCAATGTGGGGCTGGAGACAGATAGGGGGCTTGACTCAATGAACCTCGGGATCATGATCTGAGCCAAAGTCAGACGCTCAACTGACTGAGCCACCCAGGTGCCCTGGAACTAAATTTTCTTGAAAGGACCTAGAGTTAATTAATTAGCTAATTTAACTTAAAATGAAAATATTGAACTGAAAAACAGAATAACCAGAATTCAGGATTCACACTTCCCTTCGCTCAAATTAGGGTTCCACCTTTCTCCACACAAGAGTAAGTTCTGAGCCTGTGACCCGTCTCTCTAGCTCTTAGCATAGCCCCAAACCAAGATCAAGGGCTTGCAGCTCCTTACAGATCTGCAGGATAAAAATGGGTTTAGAGTCCCAATATCTTTGGTCAGAGATTCTATAAATAGTTGAGTCCAAGTTCTGCATTTTCTTCTCCTGCCTTCCATTCCTTCTGCCCC
>NW_021914053.1:0-1247 GCF_006229205.1 Suricata suricatta | reverse complement strand
GAGAGAAATAGCGCATGTGTATGAATGTGTGAGTGGGGGAGGGGCAGAGAGAGAGCAAAACAGAGAATCCCAAGCAGGCTCCTCCCTCTCAGCACAGAGCAGGGCTTGAACCCACAAAACTGTGAGATCGTGACCTGAATGGAAAACAGGAATCGGACCCTTAACCAACAGAGCCACCCCAGGTGGCCCCTAAGTCAACTCTGTCACCTAATATAGGTGTTGTTTGATAAAATAATTTGAAATTATTTGGACCCTGTATTTCCGAGTATCTGGCACTCAAAGCCTGGTTCTTCGTTTATTATTTTTCTTTGAATTAGTTTTTTTCATTTATCATAAAACAAGCCCAAATGAGTCCCGCACTGTCTTTAAAAACGTCAGTCACTGCAGCTTCACAGAAAGGTGTGTGTCCCAGAGATAAGCATCTGGCTACCAGCGTTGGGCCAGGAGGATGGAACAAGAAGGTAAATGGAGTTAGACTCAGGGTGTGTGCAGGCACTGAGATGAACCGGGCAAACGAAGCAAATTCAATGGATTCTTGAAACAACTTTGCCTTTCCCTGCGTAGCTGTCCGCTGTTATGAATTTTGCAGAGCAGGTGATTAAGAGTCACCCTAATCTTTGTGAATCTCTCCTTTATTGTTTAGAACGGGTTTTGCTTGTTTGCCCCATAGAGTTCAGTAAATCTTGTTCTATTAGAGTCACTGTTTTTTTTTTTTTAATTAATTTATTTTGAGAGAGTGAGAGAGCAGGGGAGGGGCAGAAAGAAAGGGAGAGGAAGGATCCTAGGCAGGCCCTGCACACTGTCAGCGTGGAGCCAGGCGTGGGGCATGAACCCACAAACTGAGATCATGTATGACTTGACTTAAACTGGGAGTTGGACACGTAGCTGACTGAGACGGCCAGGTGCCCCCTACTAGAAACTTTTATCCACTGCTCTTAGGCACCAGGGAAGAGCAGGCTTTAAAGTGCCTGTTCTTGGGGCACCTGGGTGGCTCAGTCAGTTAAGCGTCCGACTTTGACTCAGGCCATGATCTCATGGTTCATGGGTTCAAGCCCTGCATCGGGCTCTGTGCTGACAGCTCAGAGCCTGGAGCCTGCTTCCGATTCTGTGTCTCCCTCTCTCTCTGCCCCTCCCCTGTTCATGCTCTGTCTCTTCCTTAAACTCTCTGTCTCTGAGAAATAAATGAGCATTAGAACATTTTTCAATAACAAAATACCTTTTCTTTTTCTTTCTTTCCTTTTTTTTTT
>NW_021914052.1:0-1247 GCF_006229205.1 Suricata suricatta | reverse complement strand
TTTCCCCGGGGGATCTGTGTGTGAGCAGCTCAGCGCGGGACGGGGGCCGGCATCTGGGAAACACCCAACCCGGCGCCTGGCCCATCACTTGATACTCCAACGCCTCAGTATTTTGCTGGATGAATGATGGAGACAGTACGCAGCCCCCACTCGGGGGAGCCTGGGCTGACACTGCTTCACCCCTCAGTGGACATCCGCGTCGCATTTTTGTGCCATTTTATGGCTTGTTTATACACACGACCTCATTCAATCTCGTCAACGAGTTGAGCATTATAATCCCCATTTTACAGAAGAGGAGGTTGAGGCTCGGAGACACTGAGGGGCTTGCCCGGGGCTGCCCGGCGAGTCTGCAGCAGAGCCGGGCTCCGAACCCACGTCTGTTCTGCCCGCCTCCAGCGCCTCCCCCACGGCAGGTTCCGGTTTGATAGCCTTTTCTCGGCAAGGTTTGAGAGGAGGGGACATGTCAGCCCGAGAAGAGCTGGTCCTCCTAACCTGTCGGGAATTCCTTCGGGTCCGGGGGGAGAGGTGACATCAGAGTTTGTCCAGAGACCCCAGGGAGGGTGGCCAGGTCCCACTCGGGCGGCCCGGAGGGGGGCTCTCCACGCGCGGCCCGGCTCCATGCAGGAAGCTGGGTATCTGCCGCCCCCTAGTGCCGGGAGGGGGGCAGGCCGGGGGTGCCCGCTCCCGACACAGCACAGACTCTGCCCGCACCCCCGCCGGGCCGCACACGGAGCTGGGCTCTGGGCTCCTCTCTGCCAGCTGCTGCCACGCCGGCCTCTACTCCTGGCGGGGAGGGACGGATGCTGTGCTCCGACGGGGCGCTCGCCCTCCGCCGCGGGGCCCAGGCCCGGAGAGGGGAGGCCCGGGCCCCAGGGAGGCAGGCTGGAGCCGGCCCGGTGCCCGGCCTCCTGATGCCCCCGCCCAGCTCCAACACCACTAGCAACACGCGCGTGCCCACGCACACCCCCTCCCCCCACACGCCCTCACGCACCGCGGGGAAACTTAGAATCACGACGCTTTGTTCGCAAACCCTCCCCAGAGCCAGAGACCACCGTCCGCTGGGCATGGGGAGCCCACCCTGAGCGGCCGCGGGCCTCTGGCGGCACCGGCCTCTCTTTGGGACCTGGCGCGCCTGAGGGTGGCCTCCAGGGCCCCTACCTCTTGCTCCTCCCGAACAGCGTCCTGAGAAAAACACACCGAAACGCCAGCGGGGAAAGCGGCACGGGGGGGGGGGGGGGGGGGGGGGG
>NW_021914051.1:0-1247 GCF_006229205.1 Suricata suricatta | reverse complement strand
AAGAATAAACATTGTGAAAATGTCATTACTACCCAAAGCAATCTACACATTGAATACAAATCCCATCAAAATTGCACAGCGTTCTTCTCAAAGCTAGAACAAACTATCCTCAAATTCATATGGAACCACAAAAGACCCTGAATAGCCAGAGTTATATTGAAGAAGAAAACCAAAATGGGAGGCATCACAATCCCAGACTTTAGCCTCTACTACAAAGCTGTCATCATCAAGACAGTATGGTATTGGCACAAAAACAGACCCATAGACCAATGGAATAGAATAGAGAACCCAGAACTGGGCCCACAAATGTACGGCCAATTACTTTTTGACAAAGCAGGAAAGAGTATCCGATGGAAAAAAGACTGCCTCTTTAGCAGGTGGTGCTGGGAGAACTGGACAGCAACATGCAGAAGAATGAAACTAGACCACTTTCTTACACCAGACACAAAAATAAACTCAAAATGGCTGAGGGACCTGAATATGAGACATGAAACCATCAAAACCCTCGAGGAGAAAGTAGGAAACAACCTCTTTGACCTCAACCACAGCAATTCCCTACTCGACACATCCCAAAAGGCAAGGGAAATGAAAGCAAAAATGAACTATTGGGACCTCATCAAGATAAAAAGCTCCTGCATGGCAAAGAAAACAATCAAGAAAACTAATAGGCAACCAAAAAAAATGGGAAAAGATAGTGCAAATCACATATCAGAATCCAAAATCTACAAGGAACTCATCAAACTCCACACCCAAAAATGAATAATCCAGTGAAGAAATGGGCAGCAGACATAAACAGATGCTTCTCCAAAGAGGACATCCTGATGGCCAACAGGCACATGAAATGATGCTCAACATCACTCATCATCAAAGAAATACAAATCAAAACCACACTGAGATACCACCTCATGCTGGTCAGAGTGGCTAAAATGAACAAATCAAGAGACTATAGATGCTGGCAAGGATGTGGAGAAATAGGCACCCTCCTACACTGTTGGTGGCAATGGAAACTGGTGCAGCCGCTCTGGAAAACAGTGTGGAGGTTCCTCAAAAAACTATCCATAGAACTCCCTTAAGACCCAGCAATAACACTGCCAGGGATTTACTCAAAGGATACAGAGTGCTGATGCATAGGAGCACATGTACCCCAATGTTCATAGGAGCACTGTCAACAATAGCCAAAACATGGAAAAAGCCTAAATGTCCATCACCTGATGAGTGGATCAAGAAGATGTGGTATGTGTGTGTGT
>NW_021914050.1:0-1248 GCF_006229205.1 Suricata suricatta | reverse complement strand
CAGCATAATGGATAACAAGCCTGTTTGGAACGAAAGAGTTGGCATAATAGTATGGTTCTCAGTCCTGGGAACATGGTGGAATCATCTGAGGAATTAAAAACTAATAGTAAACACCAACACTAGGGGTCCCAATTCCGGGATCTGGGATGGGGCCATGCACAGGTATTTTTTTAGGGTTCCTCAGATGATTCTAACATGCGGCTAGAGTCAAGCATCGGTGCCTAATTCAAGTCCAGGGAGTTGAAAGGTGTGTGCTCAATCTTTACTGCAATTGAACCTCCTGGGGAGCTTTACAATATATTGATGCTGGGGTCCCATGCCCAGAGGTTTGGGATAATTGGTCTGGAGACTTTTAAAATCTCCCCAGGTGATTGCAATGTGTAGCCAAGGTGAAGAACAACTAACTGGAAGACATTTCATGCAGAGAGCCGCCTGTCCTTTGTCTCCAGTTTTAACCAAGCCATCTAGTGGGAAGCACTAGATTTTGAATCAAGAGACTGAATTTTAAGCCTTAGCTTTGTCATATACTTGCTGTGGCAATGCAAGCAAGTCATTAACACTATAGGTCTCAGCTCCCTTCTGATTCTACCTCACAGAGTTGGTGTAAGAATTAAAATCATTTGAAAGTACTCTGAATAGAGTAACCTGCTCTAAAAACATTGCTGTACCTTTTCTTAGCCAAACATCAGTTTCTACAGGGTTTATAACTCAGCAGGAAGGGACAGCATGTAGTAAGAGGAAGGCGGCCCCAGGGGCAGATAATGACAAAAGTGATGCTTTGATGTTTAAAATGTAATTTTCTACCACTCTTTAATTTGACCTCACCCCAGATAAAACCATGTTATTACAATGTCCCATATTATAGAAGAGGAAACAAAGGCTCAAAGCCCCATCTCACTGTGGCTGTGGCCAAAAAAAAAGGGGGAAGAGGAGAAGCGGGAGAAAAAAGGCAATCTAAGTGTTATTAACCACATTTTAAAAATGCATATAAGAGGGATGTCTGGGTGGCTCAGTTTAGCATCCAACTTTGGCTCAGGTCATTATCTCACAGCTCATGTGTTCAAGACCCACATCGAGCTCTGTGCTGACAGCTCAGAGCCTGGAACCTGCTTCAGATTCTGTGTCTCCCTCTCTCTCTCTGCCCCTCCTCCACCCATGCTCTGTCTCTCTCTCTCTCTCAAAAATAAATAAACATTAAGAAAATTTAAATGCATATAAGAAAACAGGGTCAGTGAAGCAAAATATCCT
>NW_021914049.1:0-1248 GCF_006229205.1 Suricata suricatta | reverse complement strand
CACCCTTGGCCCTTCGTGGGTGTGATCATCTGCGAGCTTCACCTAACGGCCCGTGCGCCTTAGGAAGTTGGCTCTTATCCTCACGGAGCTTTTGACGATCAAAGGTGTGACGAAGGGTCAATGTAGCAACTTGATGGCACCTTTTAAATAAGTTATTCTTTTATTTGGCATTCTAGAGCCAACTCTTTTTATTTTTTTTAATGTTTATTTACTTATTTTGAGAAAAGTGAGGGAGTGCATGAGCTGGGGAGGGCCAGAGAGAGAGAGGAGAGACAGAATCCTACACAGGCTCCCTGCCGTCAGCACAGAGCCCGATGCAGGGCTCGAACTCACGAACTGAGACCATGACCTGAGCCGAAATCAAGAGCCAGATGCTCAACCGACTGAGCCACCCAGATGCGCCAGCCATTTCTCTTTTTAAAAAAACCACACTTGCAATTGTTTACAAATAAAATATTGGCCCTTTCACTAAAGACAAAAATGGCTGAAGTCATGGCCAGCATGTTCTCCATAATTCACATGTCTTTCTTTGTTTCAATTAGGTCTTTTTAGGAGGAAAATGTCTGCATTCCTTTACGATTCACAATGATCCACGACTTGACACTTTTCAGAATGGAGACAACTGGCAAGGGACCTTTTTCACAGATGGGACCTGAGGCAAAGCGAGTCTTCAGCTGCAGGGGTGTGAAAAGAGCTGGGCAGCAGTGTCCATCTGCCGCTCGAAGCTTCCCCCCCCCCCCGCCCCCCCGTCGCTGCTTGTTGAACGCAAGGGGCTCGCGCGGCCAGGTGTCATCCCTGCCACGCTGGTGAGGCAGAGGCGCCGTGAGAGGGCAATTCTGTGGAGAGAGCTGGCTCTCATTTAGGAGCGAGCCCTGAATGCCACAGGTTGTAGTCTACACCTTTAGGAGAATACTTTTTTTTTTTTTTTGAGAGAGAGCGTGAGCAGGGTAGGGACAGGGAATCTGAAGTGGATTCTGCACTGACAGCAGCAAGCCCGATGCAGGGCTCGAACTCATGAACTGTGAGACCATGCCCTGAGCCGCATTTGGATGCTCAATTGACTAAGCCACCCAGATGCCCCGAGAATATGGACTTAAAGAAAACAAGAAAAGAGAGAAGTACTCTTCAGCAAATGGTGTTAAGAAATGCAGAAAATGAACTTGGACCACTTTCTTACACCATACACAAAAATAAACTCAAAATGGAAGAAAGATCTAAATATAAGACAGGAAGCAATAAAAATCCTAG
>NW_021914048.1:0-1248 GCF_006229205.1 Suricata suricatta | reverse complement strand
TGGGGGAGCGTGGTTGCTGCTGAGACCAACTTAGGTCTCTAGTGCCCAGCAAGGAAAAGGGCTTCTGTGCGCTCTGAGCATGGGTGCAGAACCAACGGGGCCCAGGGAACCCTGTGCGGGCTTGCACAGGTGGTGCCACAGTGCTTGTGTCATTTATAGCTCATGATCTGGCCCCCAAGGGACTGTTGTTTTAGCTGATGATACTATTCGCCAACAAGGTATTACAGATAGTGGGAGCGACTGTGCACTCCCTGCCAGCCTTCACTCCCAGCTGGCCTGCTTCGGGGTATGATGACTTGGGGGAAGGTCGGAGGAAGGCAGCGGGAGATCAGCGGGGAAGCTGGGCCGCCAAGTGGGGCTCTGGTGTGACTGTGGCCGCAGGGGGATGGCTCATTGCCAGGCTGTCTGGGAGAAAGGGGTTTCCTATCTGGTCTTGCTTTAAGCTGCAGAGGAGGTCACCCCGGGAAGCTGGGGGCCCCACGAATGTAGAAAAGGCACACTGGAGGGGCGCCTGGGCGGCTGTTTTTTAAGCGTCTGACTTCGGCTCAGGTCATGATCTCACAATCCATGGGTTTGATCCCCGCATCTGTGCCGACAGAGCCTGGAGCCTGCTTCCGATTCTGTGTCTCCCTCTCTCTCTGCCTCTCCCTAGCTCACTCTTTGTCTCTCTGTCTCTCTCAAAATAAAATAAAGACATAAAAAAGAAAAAAAAAGAAAGAAAAAGAATAGGCACACTGTAGGGGGCTGTCCAGCTCCTGAGTCCCTTTTTTCTAGAACCTACGGCCCCTCTGCATGCACAGATATTAAGACATAGCCCCACCCTTGCTTACTGCATGGGTTTGCACCAAAAGTGGCCTCCTTGTCAAGCCAGGCCCATCAGAGGCCTTTGGGGGTCTTTTGAGAGAGATCAGGAGGCGAACCCATGTGAAGTGAGGTGCACAGACAACAGGTCCTGAGGACAAGACAGGCGTCACAGAGATGAGCATGAAAGCCCTCCAGCTCCTGGGGGCCTCCCATGCTCCAGTCGTTTCTGGGACCCACCTCGAGTTCCGTCCAGATTACTCACTTCTCATTTCGCTTTATCTATTTGAGTTACTGACTGTTACCAGTGAGCACAAGGCCCCCGGCTATTGGAACAGGTTTCAGGGCACGTCCTTTCGGGCTCCTGACCGGCTCCCGATTTAGGGGACCTGCTGCAGTCTGGCCTTGGGTTGCTGTCTGGGTCCTCCTCTGCCTTGGCATGAGATG
>NW_021914047.1:0-1248 GCF_006229205.1 Suricata suricatta | reverse complement strand
GCCGGGACCAGGAAGTCTGAAGCTGGGGAACATCATGCGGGCAGAGGGAACAGAAGATGCAAAGGCCCCAAGTCGGGAGTGGCCTCTGTGTGTTCTGGGAGCAGTGAGGCCAAGCGTAAGGCCAGGGAACAAAAGGAAAAGAGCAGAGCGGGTGACTCTGTGGGCTGGTCGAAGGACTTCGGCTTCTACACTGAGACGGGTGGGACCCTGGAGGGTTTTGTGCACCAACATGGCCTGGTGGCTTAGATAGGGGACAAGATGGAAGTAAGGAGAGCATGGAGGTAACCACGCCTACCCCGCGACCCGTCCTTTGTGAACGCCCCTCCGTCTGCGATCTGGGCCAAGGAACAATTGGATGTTCCTTGAACTACAGTCACATGGCACGTCCCCAAAGGGCCAAGCCAGCCGCTCCTCCCTCCGCCCCCAGGTAGCCTCTGAACTCACACAGCACTTGCTTCGTGGCCCCTGAGGAAGCGCTCACATGTGAAATTCTCCCCTGCTCCCATATTGGGTGCTGGGCCCTGAGGAGTAGGGCCCTGGCTGTTTTGGCCACTGTGGACTTGAGCGTGTGACCTTATGAAGAGGCTGTGGCTCCCCCCTAACCTGCACATCACAGGCCTGGACAGCCTCACCCAAACCAGCGGGGCCAAAATCTGTGTGTTGCCAGAGGTAGGGGAGGTGACTAAGGGTGGGAACCACTGGACTGGCAGGAACTGCCTGGGGTTGGGTTAATTTCTGTCTCCCAGAACAGTCAAAAGTCCCAAAATAAGACACAGCCAAATGTCCTAACTTCAAATCCTACTGTGGCGATGCATTAGATGTTGGATGTGGTCGCTTCATCTCTCTAAACCTTGGGTTCCTCTTCTAGAGTCCCCGGTGTCCAGCAGGCCCTCGGCAGCTACGGCTGACCTTCCTGCCCCTCTCAGTAAAGCGGAGACAGACACACATCCTCCGGAGATGGCGGGCAGGTAGAATGTGATGGTGGTGGTGATGGTGGAGGCAGAGATGGGAGTCAAGGTGGTAGAGGTGGTGGTGGTAGTGATGATGGTGGTGGTGATGATGATGGTGATGGTGGTGGTGATGGTGGTGGGAATGGCGGTGGTGATGGTGGGGATGGTGGCGGTGATGGTGGTGGTGATGGTGGTGATGGTGGTGATGGCGGTGGTGATGGTGGTGGGGATGGTGGCGGTGATGGTGGGAATGGTGGTGGTGGTGATGATGGTGGTGATGGTGGTGGTGATGGTGGCG